>NC_048415.1:10607381-10703163 GCF_013103735.1 Etheostoma cragini | reverse complement strand
CCCCCCCCCCCCCCCCATCTACATGTCTTCTTCTTAACTTTCTGTCCCATAAACCATCTCTGTTTTTCACAAACATGCTGAAACCTTATTCCTTTTTCTCTCATGATTTCATAAATTTGAAAGTCTAAATTATACCTCCTGGTATGGAAATTGTTAAACCCAACTAAAATTCATTTAAAGTCAACATTTAAACACAGTATTCAAACCAGGCACAGAAACTGCAACTTCATTTACCACTCTGATTTTACCTAACTCTGGTGTTTTTTTTGGCTTAACCAAGATCTGATTTAAATGCCTTAAATGTAAACACCAGATCACACATGGTATTACATTCCAATGAAATGCTTACTGCCAATATCAGAACTGAATTGAAACACCTAGAGTGGAGTTACATCCCAGATCCCACATACCATAGGCTCACGTCCAGAGATGTCGAAAGTATTCAAATTCATTACTCAAGTACAAGTATAGATAAAGACTTCTGTAGAAGTAGTAATATCAACTCATTTACTCAAGTAAAAGTGTAAAGGTACTGGTTTCAAAACTACCTAAATTATAAAAGTAAAAGTAATGTAAGGGGAAAATAATGTTAAAATGATTATTCAAATTAGATGACGAGGTATGAAACAATTAGCTCATTGTACTTGGGTGCTTGCAGAGCATTCGAAAGGAGTGGTTTTTGAATCCAACCATTTCGAAAACTACTTCCAGGTATGGGCAGGAATTTAGAAGGATTGGCTGGTCTTCCTGGCTACCAACCTCCTCACTAGTGATTGCTGTTCTCTTGAGTCTCTGACATCTTCGTACTAGGCTACATACGTCTGCTATTTCCTTGCTGGAGTGTGACGGGATTTGTGTCATGTGCAGGTGTGATGGATCGCACACAAATGGTATACAGTATGTTTATACTTCTCATCCAACCACAATCAAATTCACTATATCTGGATGGCGCAATTTCTCTGTTTTGTTTTTTTGTGTGTTTTTTGAACGATGACAGACAGATTTTTTAAATGTAAGGATTAGAAAGTAAAGATAATTGCTTGAAAATGTAAAGAGTAGAAGTAAAAAGTCAGCTGTAAAATAATTACTCCAGTAAAGTATAGATACCCAAAATGTATACTTACAGGTAACAAAGTATTTGTACTTAACACCTGTGTTCACACTGGCTGGAAGCTAACACTGTTGGGAAAGACAATGGCACGAATGTCCAAAGTTTTACTTTTCATTCTAAAGTTTCTGCGGGCACCACTGAGGAGAGCACCACACATTCCCACCACTTCTGACTCCTGCTGTTTATCCAAATCCTCCTTTCACCACTGTCAGTGGAGACAGAAGCTGGGAACATTAAAACTCTACAAGCAGCCTCTTCATTCTCAAATTAGGTGTGTTTCCAAATAGGTGTCTGCACTGTTAAATTATAACAATATTGCTATAGTATTGACTACGTTTGATGTGTCAGCAGTGCAGGAAAAAAAAGAATAAAACGTTATCCATTACAGGTTTTGTGGTTGACTATTCTATATGTCTATATTTCTTGTTGAAACAATACATTCAGTCCAATGTCACCATCTGAGCATTAACAGCTGTCACATGCAAGCCTTTTCAGTCGTCAATGTATAAAGAGAAGCAAACAAAACCTTGTGTAAAATGGGTACATGTCGGTGACTATTGTATCTATTGTGATATCATTATTTTATATCTGCATAACTCAGCTTGCATTATTATGTATTTGCACAAACCACACATACTTGTGTGTTGAACACATGATTAACACAATACCTACTATGTGCAAATGTTTTTTTTCTAATGTATAATTAAACGCTTTTCTCCGCTTCCAATGCTAGTTTTTATGAGCATTCTGTTAGTCATAATGTATCAGAGAAGCACGAGTATTACATCACTTCTGTGTGTCACTCGATTTGCCATTCCATTCAGGCCATTCCAGAGTCCATTTACTTCTGCTATAAACAGAAATGCAAAATGAGTGTTCTCTCTCTCCCTCCTTTAAACCATAAAATCTCTTTTTTGTTTCTTTGTATGTGTAGCTCCACCTGCAATTTTCTTTATCATAATGGAGAAAGTGTAAAAACAATATTGGGCACAGGATAAAAGACAAATAACAGTAATGGGTTTGGTGTAGCATGATAGCAGTCAACTGTCAACCTGCAATAAACTGTGCAGTTTAAAAACGTGAATGTGGTTTAATGCTCTATAGCTTGTTCTATGTTACAATAGATTTTTGGATAACTGACTTGCCAATGATTCACGCTGGCATTAAAAATAAAATAGCAGGGAGCTGCTGTCAGTCTCTCGTAAAAAACTTGTATCATAGGTATTTTTTCTGTTGAAAGGTGTCCTGGCTGGCTTGCAAAAGCTTGTAAAAATCTGCCATTAACCTCACTGAATCTCCATTTTGTCCCGCAGCAAGATAGAGCTGAGGGTTGAATAACAGTAAGCTTATTCTCCAGCTGCACTCACACCACATCCTATCCTACATGCCGGCTACTGAATTATTCAACTGTTTGTACCTGTGAGGCAAGCAGGCCCTGTTAAGGGCTGCCTTGGTATGATCTATAATTAAATATAATGCAACATGAAAGTGCATAAGACATGAGACTAGGGTTTGGACAAGTCACTCAGACTTCCTCCCAGGTATCCATTTTGTGTCGGTTCATATGCTGACTGCAGCTGTTTTTATTTTGGAGTATTTACATTATAAGCTTTTTCAGCCTTGTGCACACTCTGTTTTTTTCTCTTTTGCTTGGCTAGCCTCTGAGTCAGTGGTCTTTAATGTTTGCTATCAACAGTTGACATTTGGAGGGCAATGCGATCATGTCATGTTTGATTATGCTGTTATTGCCTCAATGTTCTCTAAGTACACAATATTAAACTTAATAGGACCCCTGTCTCTTGCAGTATGTTTGTTTGGTTCCCCCTAATCACAAAGCCTTCCAAAGCTCACACTCAGAAATAATCCTGCTGTGCATTTACAAATATGACCATGATCCATTTATAGGCTCTCTAAATTGACCATTTGGGATTCATAAAAACCCAGCATCCATCCATTGTTCCTAGCGATCAACCAACTCTGCCCGGACGTAAAACAGTTACTTCAACCACAATCACACAGAAATTGACATGCTTCCCAAAGTTTAGGACAAAGGACACATTTTTATATTTTCTTTGAATCACTGCTAAGATCACTGTTGTCGTAGACTGTAAGAAGAAAGGTGTAACTTAACAAAAATCAAGCATTATCCTATAGACATAATAATGTCTAATCTCAGTGACAGATGAAGGCCTTCACCTTGCATGCACACACACACAGACACCACAGTGGGATCCTTGCATCTGTCCAAATGTGAACAGTAATATCTCCACCTTGCAGGCAGCTGCAGGGAGGGAAGGCTTAGTCGCTCGTTCACTTTCTTCCTTCACTGGCTGTGAAGTGGAGTCTGAGGTGTCAGGAGTTTTTTCCATCCCCCTCTCTCCCGCTCTCTCTCTCTCTGTAACCCTTTCTCTCTCTGTGTCTCTCTCTCTTTCCCCCTCTATCTCTCTCACTGTCTTTTCACAGTGAGTACGTCTCTATAGTGGTTGAGTCTGTGCTTTACAGGGAACACTGTGAGCGCCTGATAAGAAGCTGAAAGCAGATATATACATCCTGGTGTGAGCTACAGATATGCAGTCAGGGTAGACAGTAAACAGATCACATATATCATGTTTTTTAGGATTTACATGTGGAATATGATGCAGAACTGTTAGCGCATGGTGTTCGTAAAAGGCTGGCTAACTTCTACCTTTGCACCTAAAAGTGTCAGCAAGGATACATTTTAGCAAGAAACAAAACAAGATGCTATGTCTTATTTTGCTCCCAGACAAATTGCATTGACCCTTCCATCACTGGTGCCAAAAAAGTATAGAAATCATTTATGTCAACTCATATTTTTTATCTATCTATTATCATTATTTCCCCCAACCGTGTGTGAGAGTATTTAGAGAGTTGCACCCTCCCAGACAAGCTTTTACCTCTTCCCCTTTATGAGACCCAGCAATTACTCTGGTTTGCTGACACCCTGAATACCAATACAACAATGCCTCGTCTTTCTCTACACCCCCCATCCCCCTTCATATACACACACACACACACACACACACACACAATCTAGTACCACCCTTCTCACCAAAACACGCCAGCACCCCCCTTTTTCCCCTTCCCAAATACAAAGTTGCCCATGGTTGCCATGGCTGCCACAGGAGTTCATGAATCCAAGCGCAGAGGGACTTACTCTTCATTCCTTGAGAATGATCAGGAGGATTTTGGGGAGGGGGGATGGTGGTGAAGAGTGGAGGTGGGGGGATCGACAGGATATTGGATGAACGATTTAGATGAAGAAGGTCGAGGGGATAGAGTGGGTGAGGTAGGGAGGAAGCCCTCTTCTCTCCTCTACCACGTGCCCCGCGGAAACAGATGGTGCCGTGTGGCTCTGCCATGCCACCATGCTTGCCTTCTGAGGACCGCTGCCATAAGGAGGGAGGTTAGTAGGAGATTTGGGGTGACAGTTTTTGGCATGGGCTACAAAGTGAAGATGTAGGGAGGGAGAATGCACTCGGTGCCTTGGGCTGACACAAAGGTAAGCTGCTGTTATGTTCCTGTCTCTCTGATTTACTGCCCATGTGGTGCAAGAATAGGAAAGCAAAGGTAGCTTTCAGGTTCAGGGTTTCAGCACCAGGCTGCGCCACAACATGCTGGGTGTTTAAGTTTTGTTGACAAACTACTTCAATGAGTATGTCATTCAGTGATCAAATACTGTGTTACAGTTTTACTCCTCACTATATTCACCCATATTCCCAAAAGGCATCTTGAAAAATATTTGCTTTACATCTGTGCTCAGCTCTAGAACTTTGGAATTTAGTTTCCGTTGCATGTTTGATTAAAAATGTTTAACAGACGTGTACACAAAACTACACCATTGTCAAGACAAGCATCAGATTGTACACTGTGCGCCACCTGATCCCATTATGTAATACACGCCCTTTAGTTTTGTATTGTGTACATTGCCACTCTGTTACCACACAAGTTACTCTGTTTGGGGACTAATACAGTTGTTTTACATTATTTTGCCACCATTCAGCCATGAGCGTAAACATAATTGTAGGTTAACCCTGACCAATTGCATCCATTCTAAAATCCTGTGTAATTAAATGACAGGCCAGGCTTGGTAAGAAAATTGTGCACAGGCCTGAGCATGGCGGAGTGGAGATGTGGATGGCTTTGTTGGGGGGGTTTGAGGTGGAGGGAGGGTGGTAGGTTGGATTGGGTGGGGGTGTAGTGAGTCATTTGCCTGAATATTCCTGCACGAATCCTGACTGTATCCCTCTGTGTCCCTCCCTCTTGCTGTCACATGCAAACACTCATGCACACCTCTCAACCTCCCGCACGCATTAAACCCATCTGAAGTCTGCATTTTGCACAGACGTTAGCAGCATAATCATTACAAATAACATGAAATACACACAACTGTAGATAATCATCATGCACACACTGGCTTTCCAGCACACTCTATGCACGCAAGCACCAACGCACCCTTACACATTCACACACAAATGCACACACAGACACACCAGCCCCTTCGTGGCCTGGAAGAATGGAACCAGTGTGCGGCAAAGCAGTCAGCAGACAAGGGCAGGGCCGGGGTTTTTGCGGAGGCATGTGTGTGTGTGTACGTGTGTGTACGTGTGTGTGTTTGTGTGTGTGTGTGTGTGTGTGTGTTTGTGTGTGTGTGTGTGTGTGTGTGCAAGTGTGTGAGTGTGTGTGTTAGAGAGACAGTGTGTTTTGGGGGTGCAGAGGGCTTGGAAATGTGGGGAGGTTTTGGGAGGGGCCCTGGCCTATACGTCTGAAAAGCATTAAAGTAAATAGACAGAGTCAGAAATAGAATCTGAGACATTGTGGCAGTGATATTATGACAAACTGGGAGATCTGTGGCCAAATCTACAGTAAAAAGCCCTTTAAGGATGTTTTAGTTGATCCTTAAGGGCCAGTTTGGGAATAAATTATTAAAATCACGGATGTTCCATGCTAAATTTAGCAGCTTGTCTAACAGCAGCACTCAAAGGATTGAAGCAAAAAAAAGAAAAAAGAATGCCTTTAAAGGAATACTGAATGCAAAATGGAAATTATGTCAATATTTGCTCCCATTCTTGTCAGCTAAAACCCCCACAACTTCATAGAACCAAGTTACATACACATAAAGTAGGTCTTTCACAGATGAAATGCATTATTATTGGATTCATGGGCACATACTGCAAAGCTGTTTGTAGAACTATTTAGGCATTGCTAATTTGGAACATTGGTAGCTTCAAAAAAGATATGCCTGTAATTACACAATAATGCAAACACAAAGGACCATTGGATCTGAAATCCTACAATCCTAACATGAGTATAACCCTAGTATATGATGACGTTTCAGTTGTGATGAACTATGCCTTTATATTCTATTTTTCTCCCTTTATTTTCCCTTTCTCCCTCTAATTTTTGTAGGTACTTTGGAGTCAGCCTCTTAACCCGTCACAGTTGTACTTCTAGTCCCAACATTTAATATCTCTGATTAAGATTATGAAATTAAATCTGACTTACCTATGTCAGTGTTTCTTTTAAGTTTTAAGTCATTTAGCTGACACTTTTCCGAAGCTGCTTATACTGAGTGAGCAGGTAGGATATTACTGTGTTTTACTCAAGGACACTTTAGCTCAGATGTACACAGAGATAGTTTGTCACAGCTGTTTTTTTACAGTAAAGAAGAAACACAACCACGGGTGTATAATGTAATTATATATTAATGAGCTCATGGGGTTTTCAATGTAGTGCAAAGCTTCAAAATTCAGGAAATCAAGGTTCCAACTGCAGGTGTTCTCAACACAACAGCAACGTTCTGCAACATAGATGGATATTTTTTTTCTCATTCATGCTGAACTTGTCGCATTTTTCCATCGTTATCCAAGTTAATGTTTCATTGCTAGAGTGAGATTTTGAGAGGAATGAAGACAAACACATTCCGTGGAAGGCAGTTGTTTCCTCACAGGGAGGGACCAGGACTGTCTGTGGGAAAATTCTGGGCCAACCAATAAACCCTGGTTTTCCAACTAGCAACCACTCGGAGAATGACGTGGTTATTTGTTCTCCCCAAATTGTGTGTATCATCACTCCCCAGTTTGAAGGAAAGGATTTGACTAAACCTCTCAGATGTGCATTTGTGTATTTTTAAGATAAAAGGATCACAGTCACTTTTTATTAATGCTTATAATGTTATTGTGCTAATGTTAATGTGCTTAAAATAATTCTACTGTGGTAGAATTATTTTTACTGTGTGGATGAGGTCTCATTGATTTCTTTTACGATAAAGATATCAACTCGGAGGCTATCTAATACTTATGTTTTAGGACTTTGAATAACCACCTTTGCAACAAGGCTGACGAATTTGCACTGCTGCTCCCAATCATCCTGCCATTATGTCTCATCGTGTCACTCACTGCTCTTCGCTTTTCTTCCTATTCACTCAGCGTTTTCATTTCAGAGAAGCAGATGTGAATGAGTCTGCATGTATGCATACAGTGTTTGTGGTTGAAAGTGTGTGTGTGTGTGTGTGTGTGTGTGTGTGTGTGTGTGTGTGTATGTGTGTGTTTGTGTGTGTGTCAAGCAGAGAGAGAGAGAGCGAGAGAGAGAGAGAGAGAGAGAGAGAAAGAGAAAGAGAGAGAGAGAGAGAGAGGGGGGGAAGTTAGCCAACCAGCTCTTTCTTCCAGAAGGCCTGACTCCAGACTCCAACATGGCGTAAATCAGTGGGAGAAGGCTAAGTTAATTGCACAGGCGTTTATGAAGGAGAAAGGCTTGATTTACTCCAAAAGCTTTGCATCACCCCTGTGGATGTGGTGTGATAAAAGGAGTAGAGCAAGGGAAAAGAGGAGGAGGGATATGGTGGGTTCAGCAAGGCGTGTGAACAAAGTTCACTTGCAGCATATTAGATAAGCTGATTGGTAAACTAGATTGTGGACAGATATGCATCTATTGCCTTGGGAATAATTATTAAAAATTGTTAGAAGTCAGGATGACTTTGGTTTAGAAGGGCATTTTTTCATTACGGAGTCAAATTTAGAAGAGGCACCCAAAAAATTGGATGTACTAAGTACAAATTAGCATATCTTTGCATAATGTAAATACTGTGAAACAAACTCTAGGCATCTAACAATTATGTGCAGTGTATGTATCTGGCCTTCCAGCCTCACAAAGGTTTAAATATGAGTTGTTCAAGGTAAAGCAGACCCTAACACACCAGAGGTGGAAAGATTCCACTTTTCCAGACACAAGGCACATTCTTGTGGTTTGGTGCTTGTATTGTTATTTTGGGAGTATTAGCAGTTTCAGTCCACCACATTTCAGAGGGAAATATTGCATAAATGTGTTTATTGTCAATTGCATTTACCTGATAACTGCTGTTTCTATTTACATACAATTGTGACACATTAATATGATTTAATTTGCTTAACAATAACATTTACATACAGCACTATATAAAGTAGTTACTGTAGGTCAAGTGCCTCCTGAATCACCTCGATTATTACAATATGTGATAATTGATTGCTTCATTGCTGTAAAAATGTCTATTTGGCCATCCAACCAAACTTCTTTTTTTTGGTTAAGTTAATAGATTTTGGTTATTCTATTTCAACGTATGATCAGTATTTTTACATTGCAGTTTTAGCATGTTTACAGTAATGCTCTTGAGTACTCTGTGTCCATCGTTTTGTGAATTTCATTTTTAGGTGTAAAACCACTTGCCCCAAAACCTGGCTCATCTACCTCAAGTGATTTTGTATTTTTACAGGATAATTTCCAAATGTCTCCAGTGAATAAACTATAATCTGTAGCTAAGCTAGCCAAGACGTGTGTAAACACCAGAGCTTGATCATCAGCATTGGGGGCAACAGTGTCTTGCCCAAGGACACTTTGACATGGGACTGCATGGCCAGGGATCAAACTAACAACCTTCCGACTGAATATCAAGCACCACTCTACCACTGAGCAACAGCCACCCACTGTGGGTGTGTCTCTTCTGCAGACTGGTGCAATATCGCGACACTAGAAAGAAGATCCTTGCTTTTTTACAGCTATGTTACTGCAAGGACTAACACCACACACAATTTGACACCCACGGAGGATTTGGGCTGCTGAAAAAATATTGACTATCAAACGCCAATCTCGCTTACACTTCATTGCTCTACAGATGCATTGTGAAAAAGTGTGAAATCGTTTGGGAGTTTTTTAAGTCTAGACTCTGGCTGTAACTTCACTGTCTCTTTGATAGGTGCCTAAAGTTTATGTGTGAACATTTGGTTACAAATACTGTGCATCCAACTTTGGATAAGAACAAACTGCTACTCAGACCTCCACAATGAAGCCGCAGTGAAGAAGTTTGAAGAGTTTACATGCCTTCTGAACATCTGTTTTATCCACAAAGAGACAGATTAGCACTTAACCCCACTCCTCTCCTTTCCTCCACATTTAGCAGCACCAGCTCAGCTCACTAGCTTCTTTCCTGTACAATGATGCTATCAAGGTTTCGACTGCCTTTTTGGCAGCTGTGTGCTGCATACAGTTCTGACACACACACACACACACACACACACACACACACACACACACACACACACACTGAATAAGTAGGTGGAAGCGGTAAAAAACCGTTAAGGCCGTGGTTTTGAAGGTAGGCTTCTGTGGCCGGGGATGGGAAACATTCGTTACAGTAGGGTAGAGGAGCTGTAGCCACCATGTCAGAAGCCATAGTTGTGGAGAAACAAAAAGGCATTATGCAGTGCCTGACTATGGAAGAAGGGTAAAAGAGAGAACAACAAAGCTTTAATTTTACCACGTTTTACTTGTGGCTATTAAATCAAAAACTATCTATTTTTTGCTTCGGTTTTAACAGCAATATGCTACAGATCATAAGTAAAATTACAGTTTTACCTTAAACTTGTTCCCTTAATCATTCACATTACTAGCCGTATTGAAAAAAACAAACATCTTTCTGCGTTTCGTTTGACATTGCTTAACACAGTGGCCTTATTTCCTTAGCAGGAGCTCAAGGAAAGAATAGAAAACTGATGCAGGTCAAGGGCTTGATCAAACCAAACTTAAAATTTGATTACAGAAAACAATGACATTTAGCTTAAAACCTACATTTTTATATTGTTTTGACCAATAAAGTTAAAATTAAAAATGCCACTTTATAGAAGACTTTGTACTATCTTAACTCAGAATCTAGCAGAATCAGATGAAAGGATCCACATCATCCAACATTTACTGTAGACTATTCAAAAGTGTTGCAATGTAATATTCTCCTTTTCTACCTCACCACTGGTCTCCAGCAGGGCTGCCTACATGGTGATTGGAAAAAAAAGATCCACCAGGCTTTATACATATTGAAAATCTACTCTATTTGTGAAAGCTTACAAACACAGAAACGTTACAGGTTCCATTTGAAAACGAGGCTTTTAACATTACTGAACCCTGCAACTTAAACCACTTGAGACGTCAACACTAGTTTACACTATTGACAGGAAATTTAAAATCCTGCAAACAAGGCATTCAGAAAATAATTAATTTCCATGTCAATTGTTAATTGTTAAACAAAAAAAAAGAGGGACAAGGGTGTCTTTGGAATGATTTTTGTCAAATCAAGGTCACATATCATCTCCCATCATTTTACATATACCATTATTTATGGGCAATTAATGATTGAAAAGAGTTGTCACTTTGTTGCTGTGGCAGATAGCCTATCTCTTTGTGGAACAAAACTCCTCAAAAGCCTCTTTTATACGGTGCTGTGACCTCAATAGAAAACCTGCAATCCTTCCTCCTCTGCTAAGCGCTCCGTGTTCTCAGGTGCTTGAATCCCTTTAATTTTACTCCAGAGGGGATTTGAACAGGATGAATATGGATGTGATGATGATGAACCCGATGATGAAGGTAGTTTGGTCTTTCTTCAGATAAGCACTAATCGCATTTGAAGACCATGGCAGCAGAGCTAGGTGTAAACTTGGCCAATGGCGTTATGCGGATGGGGGTGTAAAGTAGAGTGAGCGAAGATACTTTTGTGTGTGTGCGCATGTGCATGCGTGTGCGTGTGAGTGTGTTTGTATGTGTGTGAACGGGTTAGGAAATCACTCAGTGCAGCCTTGAAACACTCACAGAGAAAGAAAGCAGTGTGTCGGGTGAAGGATGTTATCTGAGCACACGTAATCCCAAACTAGGGATTGATCTTTTGACTCCTCCCTTTTCGCTCTTTTCTTCCTCCCTTCTCTACCTCCCAACCTTCATCCTCCTCCTCCTCCCTTCATCCCAGATTCTTTTTATTCCACTGAATGTTGCTTAGTGCTGACGAGGCAATGGGATGGGGGGTTATAATTAGCCCAGATATCCTTATTCATATTCAAATTTCACATCTAATCTCCCCACAGATTTCCTACAGGGAAACAGGATTGGTTTGCCCATTCCCATAAAAAGATGTGATAAATAACATCACCTAGCAACAGAATAAACCACATCACCCTTGTCACGTTTAATTTGATTGTTGGCGCTGTGGCTTCTGCATTGGTGAAGGTTCTTCTACCTGCCCTGATACACTCTTGGTGCTCCAAACTGGTTAAAATATTCTTGACTGTAAATAGTCTTCGATAGGCTTTATTTAATTTTGAGCTCTTCACAGCCCACAGTATTGTTACATTAGCCAACAGTCAACACATTTTATTTCAAGATGAGATGTCCACTTTTTGAAGCTAGGTTCCTGAACCTTGCACCATGGCTCCTCTTGGTAGTTGAACTGAACCTTTTCTCCTCACTCTCAAACATAACCAATATTAATAGTGTACTTATTGTGGATACATTTTTCCATTTCTGTCAGATAGAGAATACTACTGTGTTTTGACATATTTTTTGAAAATAACAATTTCAAGACTCTGGGTGGTTGTTTGCCATGCAGATAGATTTACTTCTGTGGTGCATTACTGATTGGAGCATTTTCATACTGTATGTCCTACAATGTTAAGAAAATGCCCCCCCCTCCCCCGTCCTTTACAACAGTCAACTTTAAAAAGAACCCATGTTGAAAGCCACTTAGCCTATCTTGTCAATGTTAGCGTGTCAGGTACAGACATGGTGTGGTCCACACAGTGTCCTGCATTATAAAAAGTATGGGGGGGGGGGGGGGTCTAGTTAACATTAAGCTGTTTTACTTTCATTAGTTGATGATTGTAAATTGAAACTCACAGGTACTGGTAATCCTGTAACTTCTGCACACTCTGCACAGCATGGTTGTGAGTCACATGTGGTTGCTGAAAGATTTCATTCAAGTTCGACTGTTATCAAAATGTTGTCACAAAATGTTGTCACATGGTCTAAATTCCGCCATATTTACTTTTTCGGCCGGATGTCCAGTACTTTCCACTTTCTTCGTGTTGGAATTTAAACTCTGGTTTATTCATGCGGACTACGGTTAACTTCTCCTCAGATCTGTTCACGGTAAATCGGGCGAAACTATCTGTCCAAACTGAGTTTTCTGTTGCAAGACCAAAACAAATTTTGAATGTTCCACCAAAACAAGTTCCTTTTCTGAGGCTATTTTGCAGCGGTACCAGGGTTCCAATGGATTGTGAAGGTGATTGTTTTCGACAGGCTGTGTTGACTAGCCAGAACCTCCTCCACAGCAATGTAAAAGAAGGTCTGTGAATGCGAGACTACATTTAATTCGACCTCACACCCTTGTTGCAAGTCCATCCACTAATTACTGCTAAAGTGCGAAGATGTCCTTCAATTATATCTTTAAAATGTTTTCAAAATCATAATATAATTTGTTATAAACAATTAAAATCAAAATTGAAAACATCAGCTTGCACAATTGTTCCTTAAATGGAAATTGAATAACATCAACCCCTAGTTTATCTTCATTCTTAACAATTTACCATATTCCGTGCTGATATCAGGCCTAGTTATTCCGCACAGGGTTGACTTTTCTCTGAGGCAGAGGTAGTGTCACAAGGATGCAGTGAAGCTTACTTGATGTGTATATAAAAAAAAAAAAACGCTCAGCTCCACTCACCTCAGGGTGTGTGGTGCATCCATGGCGTATGGCCTACATGCTCGCTCAAGCATAAGCCGATGTAGCCTCTGCCTCCCTGGCGCTGCAACTCAGAGTTTGTCATTTATCTTAGATGGGTTTTTATAATGTGCTGGAAGAAAATTCGACATTTTTGGACTGAGTGGAGGGTCACACAGTGGCAATCTCAATAGATATTTATATGTATCTCATGTGTCACATGTGTGTTATCCATTTAGATTGAAGGCCTTCAGATGAGGTTCTTAGCAACATTGGATGAATGCTTCATTGGAATGAGCTTTATCTACTGAGGACTGCATTTTTTAGTTCAACACAGGAGCAAGTAGACAGGGAAAATAAGGGAAGAAGGATGGGATTGAGAAGGGTACACAGGACATGAATTATTTCTTGAAGAGCTGAGTGTCCTGGTCTCTATTTTGAGGGTGATAAAAAATAAGCAGAATAATTTTAGATCACCTTGTTTACTTCTTTCTCTCTTTATCTTTATCTATCTATCTATCTATCTATCTATCTATCTATCCGTCTATAGAAAGGTCTCAGCAATAATAATTCATTCATTTCAATAACTACAGTTTCAAAATAGATTTTGACAGATAATGGAAGAGTAAAAACGGCAATAAATGAAATTAAAACATTACTAATTCGCTGTTCAAAACAAACAATTGATTTATACTTATTTTACTGGGCAAAAATGGATTGAGAATTCCACAAAAAAAGCTATTTTCATGGGCATTTTTTAACCCTTACTCTGAATTTTTAGATGCATTTGTCTCTCTATTGAGGCATTTTTAAACGCAATATAAACTATTTTATATATTTACATATTGACAACTGCTACGGGAGCATAGGAGGACTCAAATGCATTGCTCAAATAAAAGGATTTATTTAGGGACAAAGGTAAAAGTGAGTGGGAAGGTGGATGCCAGGAACCGGGACGCGGAGGACAAGAGGCTGGGGAGATCTCGGGAAGTGAGGATATCTGGAGACTGGGAACCGAGGAGGAGACGCGGGAGGTGAAGCGTGGGGGAACCGGGAGCACACGCCGAAGAGGAGACATGGACACGGGGAGCGGAGATGAAGGCTGATGGAAGCGGGGCACCGTGGGAGAAAGAACGGGGGGGGTGAAGCCAGCTGACCAGAGGAATGGATATGAGGGTGATACAGGGGAAGAAGACAAAAAGTGGTGAGTACATGGAACACAAGGAGATGAATATACTATAATAAGCTACGATATCAAGATTCACCAGCATGACTGAAACAACG
Organism: Etheostoma cragini; assembly: GCF_013103735.1. NCBI lineage: Eukaryota > Metazoa > Chordata > Actinopteri > Perciformes > Percidae > Etheostoma > Etheostoma cragini. The sequence goes on along the minus strand of NC_048415.1, from coordinate 10,688,737 downwards.
ATCAAGTGAAGAGTGGATGAGGAGCCGGGGTAGATGGCAGGCAGGTGTGAGCAGTAGGAGCAGTTGATTACAGATGACAAGCAGGTGTGTGCAGTCAGCTGGCTTCAGAGAGGGAGAAACCAAACAGAGCAGGGAAACAGGGCAGGCCAACAGAATTTTCAGAAAAATAGTAAACAAAACAAAAAACTCACTGACAGCTGGACCCCAGCCATAACAGACAACTATTCAGCTAAGTTCTCAGCTCAGCTCTGTTTTGTTTTACATAATATACACATACACCTGTAGTATTGTATCTAGTTAAAACTTACTGACCACACTCCTAATAATTAGTACAGTAGCCAAAATCATCAAGGAAGCCATTTTTGTTAATGTTAAAGGCCAATTTTTGGTTCTGTACCCAAGTCCAAGTCCTGCAGACATGTGTCATCACACTATCCTGATGCAAAACATTTCACCCATCCAGTCCTCCAAGTAGGTCACACCATCCACTAGGAATTATTTACAGATGCTAAATAGCCAATGTGTGATGAAAAACTGAAAGCAAGTTAGCTTAATTGGCATAGAAGCTTTTTTTATATAAGCACAATTACATGATTATTTTCTATCCTCAGCTCCACTTTATTTGAACAACAAAACCCAACACTTACTCAAGGACTGAGAAGTCACTCTAGAGAATATTATGTTACAGTAACTTACATACAAAAAGACACATCACACTGATATGATTCCCTCCACACCACGTCATGCATTTAGTTTGTCATGTAAAGACTAACCTAATTTGAACATGTTTTGTTATTTGAATCATATAGTCTAACACAGTGTTCACAATTTGTTCCTGTTTGAAGCAGCACAATGAAAACTCCACAAAGACAGAAGCCACCTTGTAACATGGCCAGTGACAGTTTGAATCTAATTCACTCACTGATTGACAGCAACAACATTTCATGGTTGAGAGGCATTCATTTTGAGTGCTTTGTCTCAAGCTTGACCTATCACCGGGTCATTCCCCCATGAAGTGTTTGAACATGTTTCTTGATATTTCATGTTATCTGTGGGTTTTGAGTTTAGACATTCTTTCTTTATGCCGATTTTTTTGACTGCTCATCACTAGAATAGGTCAGAAAAGACACTGCGGCACGTTTGGGTCAATGGCAGTTGGCACCATAAAGTGACAAGGTCGTAGGTTTGATTTCCAGTTGATGTCAAATGGTAAAGCTAGGCACATAGCCATTCTCTGTTGTCCTCTTATTAGCTTACTCTGCACCATTTTCAAAACATTAATGCATCCCTGTTACATAAGTTAGCCATGGTGCATTTAAAAAAATGTTAACTAGTTGAGCTATATTAGATAAATGCTTGGTGTACGTACCCAATGGCAGAAAGCATGTGCTCTACAATAGTGTCCTTAATAAAGACACACAAAATAAGTGGCTAAAGTAAATGGTAGAACGCCACTCCATTTCTTCTCACAACCACAACCAGCAGCAGTGTTCAAGTAACCTATTGAAGTCACATCACGTGCCAGTGTTGCTGGAAAACCCAATACATCCTACTACCTAAACAACATTATATGTTGATTTCCAACGACTCCCAAAACGACACCTGTCCATTTACTGCTGCACGGTGGCGGTTTAATTCCGTGACTGTAATTACCTGACTGTTCATAGCAGATGCAGTTTTAAACACGTAGTAAACATCTTGAAACATAACTAGTTAAGTTTAGGCAACAAAAATACTTAGTCACAGTTAGTAAAACAGGGATTGGCATCAAATGAGCCGCAACGTAATTGTGGGTTGTTATTTGCATAATCTACCCATTGGATCATTTTTTGGGTGAAGACAGGCTGGAACAGGGCACAAGGTAAACTGGCCTCTACTGAAATAGTATAAACAGTAAACCTCTGTAACGATTCAGTTGGTCTTCAACTCCAGTATAACATTATCTACAGGCACTATAAGTCTTGATATTGTGTATGGATTATTCTCAGCTATGCTGATGATGATGTGACTCTTCTGTAACAGCTACTTGTTTCACAGCTCCGTGGCATTGCAGAGTCTCAAGCTTGAATGGTTACAGTTGTCATTGACTTTTAAATAACTATTCTTGCTCTACAGTTTTAAGCAAACATTTGTTTTTGAATTTTTTTTTTCTTTGCTAAATTTTGACATTGTAAAAGTGTATAAAAACTATTGCCCATTGTGGTTATGTTTGCTATTCTCACAGTTTCACTGCCCTATTTCATCTGAACTGTTTGACCTGCCAGCGACACATCTGTGATTCATACCCATGCTCCCTGATTACAGATTCGTTTTCAGGCAGCTCGTCAGATCTTCTGTACACGGATCACAGGATAATTGGGTACTGCCAATTATTTTGATGCATTGCATGTGATGAGGAAGAGGTTGATTCTGCCTCTGTCCCTCCTGCAAAATAGCAAAAATCTATAACCTCACAACTCTGGTCATTATGAAGATGCTGCGTGTACCCGTGCATGACAACATGAGTTCAGAACAAACCAAGGACAGGGTTTTTGTGAAGTGGAAGAAGCAGTGGAAATATTTAAGAATTTATGTATTTTTTCATATTAAATGGGTAAGAAAGGAATAATTTTAGAAACCATAAACAACAACGCCTGTTTGTTCAACATCACAGAAGTCTGGTGACAACAAAATGAAATGTATTTTATTATATAACCCTAACCCTAACTTCTAAAAAATGTACAGTCAACACTCAAAACCGCAGGGACCACAATAATGCAATTAGTCAAGAGACGGGTGATGCCCTCAGTCAGAATTAGAGGATAAATCTCATCTCTTCATTTCAAGAAGCCAAAAATAAGTAACCAACTCTTCTGTGCTGATTTCCTCATAATGTCGTTATTTCAGATGTTGCTGTAATTGGCTGTAAGTGTGTCATAATCTTAACACATGCACATTTGAATGTAAAATATCTTCAATGAGCTTTAAACTGATAGCAAACTATTTTCCATTGAAAGTCACAGCTCAGAATGTGCATTCATTTGAAACCTAGTACAACAATGTAAACATGCAGAAATACACACAAAAGCAGACATGCATGCTTCTTTTCATTTCATCAACACATGCATAAATGCATATCCGCTGTCTTTCATTATTGACATGCATATACACTCTTGCACTCTCACACCATGTCGTACACACCTTGTCAAATTCTTTCTTTCCACTGTAAGTCTGTTGACAGTTCAGTTTATATTGACACAGGCATCTGCACACTCTTTGTCATTTGTAGTGTTAATTAAGTTTTTGTATATAAACACATAAACACCTCTTTTTTCCCCCCTTGCAGGATTAATAAAGAATTGTCAATCTGAAATGAATCTTGAATCTACTTCAAAAAGACAGTCAGTTTCCTCTGAGCTGTGTTTTTTTCTTGAATTTTGTGTCTGGCTCCTCTAGGACACTTAATGGAGTGTGTCGTTTCCAGGCTTTGGGACTCGACTCCCTGCTGTTAATGCAGTAAGAGAGGAGCAGAGGTGCGGCCGGACGAGCAAAGGCAGCAGCCGCCTCACACCAGGTGACAGACTGAACAAACGCCATCCTGCGCAGTAATAACATCAGTGGATCATGGTGCTGGGCTTGCAGAACAGTGGCATTTGTAATATTTTAAGATCAGAATCATATTTTTAATCTGAGGAACTTGAGTGTCGGATTTTCTTACTCCCTGCCCACTGAACTTTTACTTTTTTAGTAGCATTTGCAAATAATGGTTTGAAGACCACCTAGTTGATATACTTCAAAGGTTTGTTTTAAAATATTCTAGATTGGTAAATTGCCTAACGTTCCCTAAAGGTATGTCCATATTGCAGGACAGATGCAGATGTATGAGTAAAGGGAGGCATTGGTCTTCATATTACTTTCCCAATTTCTCAATATCTAAAATTTTGTTTTTCGCAACTTGGCCCAACTTGCTGTTTAGTTTAGGCAAGGCAAGGCAGCTTTATTTGTATAGCACATTTCAGTTAAAAATCTTAATCAGTTAAAAAAAACTGTTAAAAATAAAAGCAGATAAAACACAAGAACCAAACAGTTAAAAATAAAATAAGAGTGAAAATTACAGTGCAGTACATGAAATTTAACATTAAAGAAATGAATATCATCATTTAAAGAAAGACAACATCAAAAAGAAAGGTCTTCAGCCTTGATTTTAAAGAACCGAGAGTAGCTACGGACCTGCAGTTTTCTGGGAGTTTGATCCAGATATGAGAGGCATAGAAACGCTGCTTCCCCCTGTTTAGTTCTGACTCTGGGGACAGAGAGTAGACCTGTCCCAGATGACCTGAGAGGTCTGGGTGGTTCATAGTGTAGTAGCAGATCAGAAATATATTTTGGTCCTAAACTGTTTAGTGATTTCTAAACTAGCAAAAGTAGTTTGAAATCAATTCTTTGAGGTACAGGAAACAAGTGTAAAGACTCCAGAACTGGAGTGATGTGATCCAGTCTCTTGGTCTTAGTAAGGACCCGAGCAGCAGCGTTTTTAATGAGCTGTAGTTGTCTGATTGATTTTTAAGGGAGACCTGTAAGGACCCCGTTACAGTAGTCAAGTCTACTGAATATGACAGCATGGACAAGTTTTTCCAAATCCTGTTGACACTCAAGTCCTTTAACCCTTGATATGTTCTTAAGGTGATAATAGGCTGACTTTGTAATTGTCTTAATGTGGCTGTTAAAATTCAGGTCTGAGTCCATGACTACACCAAGATTTCTGGCTTTGACTGTTGTTTTTAACATTATTGTTTGAAGCTGAGCACAGACTTTTAATCGTTCCTCTTTTGCTCTAAAAACAACCACTTCAGTTTTTCCTTCATTTAATTTCAGAAAGTCAATTTGTTCAATGCACTTAGTCAGTTTTTGTTTTGGACTATGGTCCCCTGGCAATAAGGTTATGTAAATTTGTGTGTCGTCCGCATAACTATGGTAACTTATTTTGTTGTTTTCCATAATCTGGGCCAAGGGAAGCATGTAGATGTTAAACAGAAGAGACCCCAGAATGGAGCCTTGCGGAACTCCGCACGTCATATTTGTATGCTCTGATGTATCATAACCTATTGACACAAAGTAATCCCTATTCTTTAAGTAGGATTCAGACCAGTTTAGTACTAAGCCAAAAAGGCCAACCCAGTTTTCCAATCGGTCTAGTAATATGTTAGGGTCGACCCTGTGAAATGCAGCACTGAGATCAAGTAATACTAAAACTGAAATTTTGCCACTATCTGTGTTAAGGTGGATGTCATTAAAGACTTTGACAAGAGCCATCTCAGTGTTGTGGTGTGGTCGGAAACCCGACTGAAAGGAATCAAAACTGTTGCTTAGTGACAAGAAATGGTTGAGTTGTTGAAAAACTGTTTTTCAATGATTTTACTTAAAAAGGGAAGGTTTGATATTGGCCTATAGTTGCTCATTAGTGACTTGTCTAGGTTGTTCTTTTTTAAGAGTGGCTTGATTACTGCAGTTTTCAGGGCCTGTGGAAAGATACCTGAAAGAAGAGATGTGTTCACAATCTGTAGAAGATCAGAAGTCAAACAATTGGAAACATTTTTGAAAACTCCCGTTGGTAGAATATCAAGGCAACAGGAGGAGGTTTTCAGATGTTGTATAATGTCTTCCAAGTTTTTATGGTTGATCGTATGAAATTCTGTCATATTGGAACTAGTTTTGCTTGAACACTGTGACAACACATATCCTGGACATGATTTAGTTGAGTTCTTTTAGTAATGTTTTTGGTCTGCTCAACAACATTTAACAATCACAACTGTGGTATGCCCCTCAAATGTCCAAATTAAATGAATAAAAACAACACATGAATGAATTAGCTGGATGCTAGGTAAAGATAATGCTGACAACAGAATATTTATCTTCATAACAGTCCTCAATGATTATCTTTGATTTAAAAACAAGTAATATTTCATATCTAATACTGAACAGAACTCAATGTTAGTTTTGAGTAGAAATGATTTTAAGATTTGAACTGATTTTTGAATTTTGAAGTAGTCTTGACTATAGCATAATCAAAACCATTAGGAAACCGAAAATAGTGGCCTTGTGGTGCACCTCACAAGGTGACAGACAAGGACAAGGACAATTGCCTTGTTGCGAGTAAACCAGCTTGTAACACTGGTGCATTCATTAGTGTTAGCGGCAGCTTATATCAACATAAGACATACTGTTAAGCACTGGCTTAACATGATTGGTTAATTTAGCAAAGTTGTGGGAGGAATTTGTTTATGTTGAATGAAGACTGTCTTCTCAGAAAACAACATTGGTAAATGACATGCCGTACTTGTATGCTTGTAGCTAAAACAGCAGTAGCGTGACATTGACATTTGGCATGGGTTCCTATGGAAAGCACAGAGGAATGAGGTAGTCTATCATTTACATAATGCATGTTGATCGGACAATATAAAATCAGCTGCAGACACACGATAAACATAAGACTATATATTGAGAGATACATTTTGGTTTGCAGCAAACTGTGTTTGACAATATGTGCTATTCTGCATGGTACACATTCATCAACACCGGTAACTAGGATTTACCATCTTATTGACTGTTTGGGGAGCAAAGCCTGCTACCAAAACATTGTGCTTAAGGAAGATTGTCAATAGTGAGAAACGAAAAAGGATTTGTTGGCCAAAATCCAATCCTTGTTATAAGTTTATAGAAACATCAAATGGAATTCTTTGCATGCTGGGGTAGGCTCCAGCCACAAAAAATGTATGGAATTTATTTATAGTCTAAACCCACTTTCCACCCAAACTGGGCTGTGCCTGGTCTTTCCAGATGTTTAATTGAAGTCCCGTCAGTTCCCATGTATAGTTTTTCATTTGAGTTTTTGACAGTTTCAGGTGGTGGGAGTGAATTAAAAAAAAAAAATTGCCTACACATGAAGACTCTATCTGAGCAGCCAGACAAGATATACAGTAGCACATTGCCTCTGGGATGATCACTGTCTGAGTTAGATAGAGGTACATTCACTGAAAACCTACAGCCTCATTCCAAACCAGTCCCTCAGCTACCATTTCAAAGCTTAAAGTTGATTTCATGTACAGTAGCTGATGTTAAAAGGCTAAAAAGAGATGGTGGGAAAAAACAGTTAACCCAGAAGCTAAAAAAAATTAACAATGGATTTAGCGCATCCAAACTACAGCCCCAGCACAGCAATTGGATGTCAACAAGGCCCAAGGGAAAATGGTTGAGGGATCTATTTGGATTGTGGGCCCACAGTACCTTTGTATCTCATTGGCAGGGGGAAGTTGCCCTCCGGCTACAAAGCAAAACCATTCTTGCCATTTCTTTTAGAAGCTGCCTGTTGTTGGTGTTTATTTGTGTAGGTAGAGGTGCATGCTAGTGACTCAGGCAGACGGTTGTAATCAAGGCCAGCTTCTCAGCCGGATGAGCAGCAAGAGATAATACGGATGTGTACAAACTAACAACCCCCCGTCCTCTACTCAAACACACACACACACACACACACAAAGCATGGGCAACTTCTGTGACACACAAGGTTTATATAGATAGAGACATGTGCACAAGATGAAAGCGTCAGAAAATCTCTGTAATGAATTGAACAAGTAGGACACTACTCATTAGAGATGCATTTGTGTATGTGAAGTATGGGCAATTCATTATTTTCAGTCCCACAAATTCTGGTGCAAGCCAGCGGAATCAGAAAGATATTTTAATATGTTTTCACCTCAGAAAATCTGTTCAGCAGTTAGTTAGGATGGGTGCACACCCAAACTGGATACAAATTTGCTTTAAATGACTTCTGCTGTCTTCATGTTTTTTTTTTATTGCGGTGGCACACAAAAATGAAAAGAACTGAAAATGTATTCTTTTTAAATTTCAAGGGTGGGGGCAGAACAAACACATTTCTGTCCTATTGTGCTCAAAGTCAGAAAAGATATAAATGGAGTGTAAAGATTGATTACAGTAAATCCAAATATGATCCAAAAATGCAATATATAATTTATTTAATTTATGTATTTGTTATCTGTTCATAACAATTGTAAACAGACTGGTGAAAGTCAAAAATTTGTGATGCTAGTATGAGGCCTACACAAATATGATGGTAATTGACGTAAGTCTGCTGTGCTCTATAACAACCCCAAAAGCTGTGTGCCATCGAAACTCAACTCCTCCTCTGCTGCCACCTTTGCGCTGCTAAACCCCAGTCCACCTCAGTGCCCAGACTGGATCGTTGCTTGGCTGCCTGAGGCTTCATTGAATAGACACTTCCTGCAGTTTAGGGCCGTGATTAACCAGCCCCTTAATGCTCCCAAGCACCCAGCACTTTTGTCATCAGTACGCCTCACTTCCCCCTCAACAGGAGTGCAGCCGAAAAGACAACAGTGAGCTCCAAGGCCTAGTGAAACACACAAGCACAACCATTTTAACCCACCATTGTTTCCCACTATTTTCCACTGTGGTTTTTAAAGAGTAGTAGACTGAGGACCTCATTGCAATAAACCTCTCAACATGCTTAGAGACCCATGTCCCCTTTCTGGGCTTGGGCGTTGCCTCCAATTACAATGCTATGGAGACCCCTCTTCTGTAATTACACAAGCCTTTTCCCACATGGCTCTGAAAGAGGGACTTCTGTTTTGCATGTGAATCTCCCGAGCCACGTTGTTAAGGGCAGCTTTTGTTTAGCTTCATGAACCAACTGAGCGATAGTCCCTCTAAATATTAGATGGATGCAAAATTAATTGGTTGTTTTTAGCTTTACAAACCTGTTCTACAACTCAAAGACATGTAGACGTTTCAATCATGGTTTCAATTATTATTTGTTAATGTTTATTATTTCACCGTTTGTGCCATGTCACATTTAGATGTAAGAACATTTTTTTCACAGGCGCTAGAAGTGTATAGGATAACTCTAAAATAATATAATAAATATGATAAATGTAAACACACATGCAATATTCATGAAATATCTTGTATTAAAGTTTATATTCACAGACACGTGTTCTGATGCCAAATTCACGGTCCAGTGACTTTATGGTAATATGAACTCTTGCCCTTGTTTATTAACTGCTTTCAATTTGCTTCAGCTGTTTTAGGAAACCTGTTGTTGACTTTGTATCACCCTGCTCACTTGAAATTACTCTACTGCCATGATGTTTAAGGGACATGTGGCAGGCTTGAAGCTATTTTTCACATATTGTTTAGTTTCTTCTGCTTGGGGGGCATGACACACTCTACCCAACCACTACTATGGATACCAAGTCCCCTCAGATGTGACTTCCAAATGCAAAAAAATGTATGACGGTGGATTACAGTGTAAATAAGTCTTATCTTTATAATGTGTTTTGTGTTTTTAAAACTGTGGAAATAATTTCTGAATCTTTGTCATCATTTTGATGATTTATGAATATCTCAAAAATAAAAATGAATCCATCAAACACTTATGAGATTATAAGAATGTTTTGTTCTGAATTATTTCTGCTTTAATTTGTAATCATTAATTAATCATGTTGATTTTAATTATATAGTAGATGCCCTCCAAACCTTCTTTGTACATTTACTATATGGGTCAAGTGATGTGTGTCTGTGTGAAAGCAATGTGATTCATCAAACCCTTTATTCCCAAAGCACAACACTACTTCTACTCATGTCACTGCTGTCATACCTTAAATAATAATAAAAATTTTGAAAATAAACAATAACTCTGATAAGATTGAAGTGTCACTTCAGCAAGTGTGTCCCAGTACAATCCTTACCCCAAAAAAATAACACCACCCCTCTCCCATCAAAGGAAACAACAGTAACTTCAGCTGGCTAGAAGGTTGGCGGTTTGGTGCTGGTTAAGGTTAGTCTCATATTGAGTCTCATTTTCCAAAGAGGCTCCCTCTCTGCTGCTTTTAATATTTTTATATCTAGACGGACTAATTTATTTCACAAAATGTTCCTTATGAACAGAAAATAGCATTATATCAGAGACCAGACCTCTTGCTTTTGTTGTTTCCTTGCTGAATTGAGATTGAATTTGGTTAAAAGAAATAAATATGTAAAAGATACGGAAAAGTTATGTAATAAATGCATTTTTGGAACTTTTTGGAACTTTTCATACACAGATAGTTTTTCTACAGCACCAGCATATGCTATTGTCTTCAAAAACATCATGGCGCAATCATTTAGGGAGACAGAGCAGTAAAGCTACCAAAACCGATTTGGCACATTTTGTTACTGCTGCTCTGTGTGTGTCTGTTTAACCTTCCAATCATTTCAGTTGGATGTAGGTTACAGCCAGAAATTGACAAGGGCTGCCTCTTTTAGAGTCATGTACCTGTTGGTTATGGGACAATTTCTGGAGCCCTTTCCAAAATTTCCAGTGAGTTCCAACTGCAGCAAATGAACATCGAACTGCAGTTTTAACCCCAAAGGCCAGGGAGCCCCTTACATACCTCCCATGGGCCCCTCACTAGATTCCTCACACACACACACACACACACACACACAAACACACAGGTTCACACAAGGATACAGTATGAGAAGGACAAAGGTGTGTGTGTGTGTGTGTGTGTGTGTGTGTGTGTGTGTGTGTGTGTGTCCGTGCGTGCGCACTCCTTGGTCACAACTCCCTTTGTCTTGTACTAATTCCACAATCTTGTTCCCAAGAAAGGGCTCCCACTCACAATGTTTACAAAGGGGCCCTCAAGCGTGACCCCTCATTATGTACGGCCCCTCCCTTTACAACTGACAGGGTCCCTCAGGGCATCAAGCACCAGCAACAGAAAAAAATCACACAAACCACATTTGCATTTGATTTGATTATCCTTCATGGTTGATTCATGGCCATCTGAGCTTCTGTTAGGGGACCATTTAGACAAGCCCTCAGCTTCACACACTAACTTGCACATCACTTCTTCTGAAAACCCCAAATTCCTTTAGTCTCAGAATAGTGCTTTGTATTACAGGTACTTTTTGACAATAGTTTGATTTTACTTCATTTTGCAAATACCTTTAAATGTTAAATGAACCTCAGCACATTGCCCCAGTGTAAATATTTACAACTTTAAGCCTTGCAGTTTTATTAGTTTATGGATTTTACTTAATCTTGACCAGTGGGATGATGATGGCTTGCATAATCTTCCAGTGGCACTGAACACAGTACAAACACACGGCTGTATATAGTATATGCACACTGTGTATGCAATAGTATATGCTTTTGAGTGGCAACCTTAAAACCAGTTAAATCATACTGCATTTTACTGTTTCAACTTTGCCTGTTCAATTATTTACACCTGACCACAACAGGAATCAATCAGAACATCTGGCCTGGTCCATGGTTAGTGTGAATAGCAATGTATGTCAGTTTAAGGCCAATTGTTGTGACTGACACACAATAATTCATGTTGAGTAAAACACATTCCTTGGGCAACAGTTTGAAACATAGTGAAATGCTTAGCTGCCAAGGGGATAAAATTCAGATAATTGTGGACAAAGTGAGAGACGAAACAGGACGTGTTTTGTATAATTTAAAAAAGGATAATTTTCTTTCCAAAGTTGAAAATGTTCATTCATGTATATATACCATATATAATTTACGGTAACTCAAGTAAAAATTTATCAAAAACACATGGGGATCAATGGTGAAATAAGCACTGTTTTGTTCTTTGCTGAACTATCTTTTTGCAGATACATGGTTTTTGCAAGACAACAGAAATGTGGTCATATGGGTTTTGCTCCAAGGCTGTTCAGATGCTCTGCTTTCTTGTTCCTTTTTGCCTGGTGCATGGGAGTGTTTATACGTGTGTGTGTGTGTGTGTGTGTGTGTTTTAAGGCACATGTCTGCAGGGCAGCTGTGTCCCCAATATGTGGGGACCTGACCCAGCTGTCACCAACCATAGTGTTGGAGGTCTCTCTGCAAGCATGGAAATAAAATGTGCGTTCGCCTCTCAGCAGGAACTGGCAGGGAATTGTCAGTAGTTAATATAAACAAATGAGTCTCTTCTGAGCACATCTCAACTTTAATTTCTCACATTATACTGTTGACTTTAATTGAGTATTCATGCGGGACTGGGGGGAATCAACAAGGCTCATCTTCATAGCCATTTGTACACACAACATGGACTGCAATGTGGCCTGCTGTTTGAAAAGAACCTTGATGCGAATTTAAGGTTGAAGGTCATTGTCTCCATGTCTCCTCATTGCAGTAGCTCAGCAACAAGTAAATGGATGGCAATTAAGATGCTGTTGTTATAAAAAGAATATACCTGTCATTGTGATTGTTAGAGGTTGAAAGATGCTATGTGACATATTGCTGTAAATAGTTTTGCTGCACATGCTGTTGTAATTTCTGTGTAGTGATTGACCCAGTGTTAATAAAGTCCGGTCACAAAACTCGTTATTTTAGACATAAACACAAACAACCTTAGTGCATGTTACATCCAGAGAATGTCTGTTTTCATACTTCATGTTGTATAACTCTGCATAAATTGTGTATCCTCTATCTGTTTCCGCCATCATCCGCGGTGCACACAGTGCTCTGGGGTTAAATATGATGCCGGCAAGCCCTTTAAAGCAAATGCAATCTGAAGGGCTGGCAAAGGCGAGGGGACGCAGCTGTCGGCATAGCATGTCTTTTTTAAGGGCTGCCCCTAATGATTGGAGACAGTTGGCAATTACGTAAGTATTCACTTTTAGGCCACTGGGCTGTACACTCTGCCGAGCCCCCCGGACCCTGGCACACATGCAAAATGGGAAGAAGAAGAGGAGGAGGAAGGTGGGGGTGGTTGAAAAAGAGCGAGAACAGAAAAGTGGGGGAGCTGGCCAAGAACCAACAGGGGAACAGCAATGCACGTGCCAACATAGAGAGAGCAACATATACAGATGGACAGAAAGAGAGGGGGATGGCGGAATGGGCAAGAACAAAGGAAGAGTAATCACTGATGAAGAGGCTGATAAGAGGAAGGGGAAATAAAAGAAGCGGAAAAATAAAAGCAGAAAGAAAAAACAAGGAGCATTAAACTGCACCCTGTAACATTATGGTAACATGCAGGTGGTGCAAGTTGGAAATCAGATCAAGAGCTAACATTTTGCAATGTACCATTGTACTTTGTTAAAGAATACACATTCTTTATCTGCAAACTATTTTCAACAAGGAGAATCAAGATATGCCGGCCTTGCTTTCACAAAATGATAAAATTAGAAAATATGAATGACAGCAAATGTTACTGCAGTTTTTTTGTTGTTGCTATATTTACACAAATGTCAACATGTGAGCACGTTGTTGTATAACTATGAGCTTTTTTCAACAACTATACATTCAATGTCAAAATACTTGCTTGGTAAAGTAGAGCAGAGAAGACAGCAACTCCAAAGGAACAAATGAAGCTTTTGCAACTGCTGCATACAGTAAGACTGCTAGATTTTGACTCATGTGCAACATGGCAGTAAATGAAAATACATTACTGTACACAAAACCCTTTAAATCACCCCATCAGGCAATGCTTAGTGCATTATTAGAAACATGTCAGCTATTACACTGTGTTGGTGTTTCCTCCGAGCCGAGAGCACGTGTTTAGGCCCACCACCTAATTGAAACCTGTTTCTAATTGAAACCTGGAAGGTTAACAGCTGCCTGGGAAGAAGATGGAGACAAATACACACACACATTGCATTATTCAGTGGGGATTATGTGACTATCCACAAGGTGACCATCAAAATCATATTTTATTTGCGAGAATACGTCTCAAGTGTAGCAGCAAATGTCTGGAGATCATTTGTTGGCACAGCGTTCCTCACACACAGTATTAATGTATTATTGAAATCTCAGTTGGTCACAACGCATCTAATTTCTTTTTCATTGCAACTGTTATTGATTGTGTTGACTGGTTCACACACTCTGAATGGTCTCTCAGCAACTCTCCTCACTTGTTGATTGTGTGTACCGACATGCTGAGCAGTGCACATGCATATATGTGTGTGTTGGATTGTGACTAATTTTGCGTGAGTCAAGGGTGCCCACAATTCTATGCATCAGCAGGGGTGTGCATGTTTTCACTGCTATCTCTGCAGTATGGTCTTCAACTGAGGAGCCGCTTGTGGCCTTTGCTTTATTAGCAGACTTGTCTATGGTACTTGGAGTGGCATCCCACAGAGCCCCACTCATCTGTTGTCAAATGTTTATAAATGTCACTGAGCTGAGGCCTACAAATGATGCCAACATATTCTGTGAGGGTCCCAGCTTTAATGAGCCAATTGGTTTATTGAAACCTTTTTGGATGAATTTGGCAATGAAAACAATTTCCAACTTACCTTGACCTACCTTACCTTTTTTCACATTCCTTTGTTCTCCAAATTTATTTATAGGTATTTAATCAAAGGTAATCTAAACTGATTTAGTGACTTTAACATATTCTGTCACTGTGATATTTATCTGGAAAACCGGAATAACTTTTTTTTTTTTTTTAGTTTACAGAGAGCTTTCAACTTTTTTGGCCCCTTTGTCACATTTGACTAAACTCTGTAATTATTATTTTTTTTAATGCACACTGGTTTTAGAGTGTTTGATTTGCATACCTAAAAATTGGGAGGCTCATCATATGGTATGGATCAGGACGTGGCCAAATATATCAGATGATCCTAATAGTGTTCAATGTCATTGTGTTTATAAAATTAGTGCATTGGCCAATTAACTGTGTCTGTTTGGAAATGGGCCGATTGCTTGGCCTTTGTTATTGCTGTTTGTCGAATTCAACAAAACCAACTTGTACCACAAAATTACTTACAGAAGGACCCCAAACCACTTGATTAGCCACTCCCCTGTGTACCCTACCACCAACTTACTGATCTGTCTGATTTATCGGACAGAGAATGTTGCAGATTTAGAATGTAATCACAAAATATCACAATGACACAGCAAACAATGTGACTCAAAACCGGCGTGCTGTAGCCTGCCTATGAGTGGCATCCTGCTCTGTCTGCCACTTGTTGTCTGTAGCTGGTTGTGCTTTGCATGTTTGGGATTCTGAAACGTCCCTAAATTCAGGAATTGTTATTTGTTAATTCAAAGTCATTCCAAAGTTGTGCTAGTTTGCACATTTTTGTAGGTCTGAGGTGTAGCCTATTTCACATTTTAGCTGCCAACACTCCTCTGCTTTCTTCAACTCTTTTCTGTCTCTGGTCCTGCGCAGTGAGCAGTGTGAGAGTCAGAGATGGAAAAAGTACTCACCTCCCATACTTAAGTAACAGTACAGATATTTGTCTTTAAAAAAATCAAGTAAAAGTAGAATTACTGTAGAACGTCTTTACTCAAGTAAAAGTAACAAAGTACAGGCTTGGAAATTTACTTAGACTATAATAGTAAAAGTAGCCTTGTGAATGATAACCGATTTTTTTGCAAAGCTACCTGGACCACATGAATATTACTAGAGTGCACATTGACAAACTTCAATGGACACAGAAAAAAAGGCTCTTTATATGCCATTGCACACATTTTAAATGGATGCCTGCCCATAGGCCTAAAACATCTTATATGATTATTGTGACAGAGACTGGGACTCCAGGTTAATACGATTCTGACATACTTTCTCTTTTTTGATATTCCAATTAACATTTAAAGGAATCTACATGAATGTATGTATGCTCAAATATGGCTTCTGGAAAGAAAATAAAGGATAAAATATGAATTACTAAAGAGAAATTATATAAAAAACGTACTTAATTGTGCCTGTAGCAAGGCCCCTGTCAAGTTTGAAATCCATCGGACTAACGCTTCTATAGATATGCGCATAACACATAAACACACACACACACACACGCACACACACACACACACACACACACACACACACAGAGACGTTCTTGCAATTTATAGATAGATAAGCAAACTTTTACTTTTACTTATGTACATTTATACAGCATCCCTTTCACATCAAGTTAAAGGAATAAACTCTACTAGAATAATATATTTTCCACACAGAAGCATAAATAATTAACCTAAATTGACCTAACTTGGTGTCACTGTAAACTTAATTTTTTTTACATTTCTTATAAATTACAATTAACTTATTCTACTACAATCTGCAGTAAGAACTGCAGCGGTGACTGGTTTTCACACTTGCACGCTTTGTTTGTCTGTTTAAAACACTGTCCTAGTAAGCAAGTCATAACAAAAGAGCTGTGTTTATTCCCTTAGACAGTCCTTGTCACATTCTGTTTATTTGAGCAGGAAGATTATCTTAATAGATTAAGTCTCAGTCAGCAGAGAAAAGACTGTGCAGAGTGTGTTCAATGTGATGTTGTCCTGGTCATGAGTTGCTCTTTTTGCATTTTTCATGACCCTTTAATATACTGAGACTTTTAACATCACTACCCTTGTTAAATCTTCGTTGGTCCGTTTTTTGACATGCGGACGTTGTGAACATTCAAGTTTTTTTTAATGAAACAGTCTTAATTTACATCCACATATACATATCTGAACGATACCACACCACACGTTTAAAGAGCCTTACATCAATTCACAACCATAGATCATGAGTAATCATAAATCATAATATTTGTACTCCTTATGGGCCCCTGTAATGAAAGCCTCTATCCATCACAGGCAAACAATGCCAGAGAGTGGCAATAAAAAAGACAGCTGCTTTAAAGCCTGCAGACCTCATTTGCATATTCTACACATATCCTGCGTCCTCGGTACTCTGTGACACGCAGGCAAGTTTGTCTCCTGTCTCATCACTCGTAAAATCCAAACGGATTACCCCCTGTCTCTGACATGTTAGTAAGAAACGGCTTCGATTTTCCAAAAAATTAAATAAATAATAACTTGCAGGGCGGCTTGTCATGCTGCGATTGCTAATCTATGAGGGAGGATTTGAATAAGTCCTTGGTGGCTCTGCGCTCTCTCCCCACTCCTCAAGCTCTCTCATCCCTCGCTCGGCGGCTGACTCAGAAGGAGGGCCCCTCTTCGAGAGCCCATCGCATTAAGTGAGATTAATTTCAACATCATAAATAACTCTGAGCAGGTCGCCGCAGGGAGTGCGAAGACTCTGAAGAAGCTGTTTTAGAGTAACAAATGTATTTGACTGTGGTTTACCATTTCAATCCATGCTCTTAATCCTGTCTTTGTTTTAGCAAACCACTAAAAAGCCAAGATGGGACCTATCACACTGACATGCTGCATTGTCTCCAGTGCGCTCGTCTAAATGGGTTCTTCAGAAACAACTGATAGTGTTTAATGAATGGAGATCACATATAACCTGTAGACCATTTTAACAATCGCATTATACTTGCACATGGCATGAATCAAACCAAGACACCCTGTCCAATAGAGACATGCTGTAAATTGGAAGCGCTGAAAGGTTGAAGATGAATTTTTCAAATGACTTGTAAAAATACTGTTGTCTCTGACTGCAATTCAGTCTTTCTATTGTACAGTCATGGGAAAAGTCCAATTCCTTAGTATAGTATGTGGATCTAAATGATTTAGATTAACTTATTTATAATCAATCCAACAATAGTACAGACAACTAGCCTAATTGTTTATGTTACTGTAAATAGTTGTCATGACAATACTTTTACTAGACTTGAAGCATGGTACTGGGTTTTATCAAATCTGCCTATATGGTCTTTTTCCCCCAGCATGTTTCCTTGGAGCAGGGAGGCTCCAAAATCATGGTTGCAGCTGTCACCGTGATCCTGCTACACATCCTGCGATGCCCTGTTACATCCTGCTACGCTCTGCTGTCCCCTGCTACGTCCTGCAATGCCGTGCAGTGCCTGGCCATGAACTACTATAAACTACTATTTTTAGTCACTGTTCCACTACCTTTTAATGTGACTGTTATTGACACCATTCATTTCAACCACACGCGGCCGTCAGACATCGCCTATCACGAGCCCAGGTTTTTCCGAGGTTTCTTCCTAAAAGGGAGTTTTTCCTCGCCATTGTCGCACTGTTAATTGCACTGGAGGGAACAACTAGAACTGTTGAGTCCTTGTAAATCATGGTGTGGTCCAGACCTACTCTATCTGTAAAGTGTCTCAAGATGACTCTTGTCATGAATTGATACTATTAATAAAATTGAATTGAATTGCTACATGATGCGAAATTATAACGTTCTCAATACTGTGTTATAAGCTGGCTTGATTGTGACAATCAGTAGCTTTGAACGATCAGTTGAAAAAAAGTTCTATTTTGTAAAGGCTTCATTCTCCAGGAGCTGTTGCTATTGGGGTTATCCCTCGCTGGTGAGCAGTTGTGAAGATTTTGCGCCCTTGTGCCCTGCACAGGCCTCTCTTACGTCTGCAGTTACTGTGTATTACAGCAGCGGGACTAGATATCAGCTTCTTTACTTTGTTCAAGTGTGTAAATTCAAAGCTGCATTGTAATATTTTTTTTTTCCTCACAGCTCTAAGACACTGCTCCTGAGTTAGACTAATAATTTTGTTCAAAACTAACAGTAACAATGATTGCTAAACCGTAGGTCCAGCTGTCACTAAACATCACCTGTTGCTTTTTAACTTGGACTTTTGTTAGATCCGCATATTTCTTAACTAGCCACTCTTCGACAATGTGTGCAGTGTAGGTGGCATAAACTCAGCTTGTCTGAATTTGTTTTCTGGAAACAGCTGCCATTGGCATTAATGTAACTTATTCAGTTAGCAGTGGGATATCCAATGGCTCAGGATCTGCTGCGATCTCAATTGAGATGCTTGTCAAATAAAAGTTCTTGTTATAACAGCTGCATGACTTACCAAAGAATATAGAATACTGATGAAATCGCCGTTATATGGTTAATGTAATATCAACTGACACTTTAAACAGCTGTTTCTTGGGAAAGTATTAAAATCTCCAAATTGACCCCAAGCCAAAGCTCAGGATGACAGAACCAATCCTATCCACAGATGTCCCCATAAATTTAGATATACAGTATATTGTATATTTTCACCCATGAACCTCTGCCAGAATACATCTATTTATATGTGAGTGCCTCCACTGTGCTGAATCTTTTGTAACCCCCCCCCACACACACTCACACGCTCCAAAGACACGCACACTTCACCATGAAAAAACGCCCTACACAAGCAAAAACAGTCACATTCATTACAACATCAGATTTCAGAATACATGAATAATGATGTGCCTCACAGAAAAGCTCAACAAACAAAATGCAAAAGGAATCGTCCCAAAACCAATGCAATCTAAACAGGATTGACCTTAACTCAAACAACTCTCCATGGTTCCCTGCTGCATCTGAATTCGCGTGTGTTGGTCTCCATTTATTTGAGGGTGTCAGGGCCTGTTCCGCCTTGTTTACTGTTAAGAGGATGAAAATGAACAGCCAAATAGTGCTCCATTCATAAGCCTGTTTATACATGCTAATACCGGAGGCTGCTTTGCACCCACAGCAGCACTGCTGGATGTGACTCAATCAACAACGATGCCCCCCACACACACGTCTTCTTAACCAAGTATAAGAGTGCATTTAAAGATACAGCAAAATTGTGGCCTTGACTGACAAAATTGTTCCTTGGCATCGAGGTGGAAATAAGCTACAGTGACCCTTTATGACTTAAAGAATACACATGTTTTCTGTTTTATTTACATGACCAATTCAATACTTTTGTTGACAAACTATTATCTCCCATAGCCAGCACTCAACTACAGTACATGCCGCTGCATCTTAAGTCATTAAATCTGCTGCCGTAGCTTCAAATAAGGTATATTTCTTAAGTGAAAATACCAGAGGCTGATATAAGAAGAGTGTTTGTGCTTTGCTGGCTTTTATTAAGGTGAGCCTATTGCAACAACCCTACTTGTGTCAAATGATATCTCCTTCAATTTGTTTAATATCTTATTAGCACTCGCGCCTTATCAGAATGTTGTAACATTTAAAGGAAAACACTGTAAAACTACTGTACACTAAATGTACTGTATTAGCAAGTAAATATATACAATAAGAAATACACCCCTGATATACTTTAATTGTTAGGCTTTTACTCTGGACAATACCAGAATTCAAAAATAGCTTTGACCGTTTTGGTTGGAAAACATCCTCAAATACATCCATTCAACATGTGAAACTCAATTAAAATGTAATGCCTTTTTTGGCAAGAGGATTTGCAAAAATAAATAACTGAGAAGTGTGGTAGTAACGTGAAAATATTGCTGCCGTGGTGCTGGTCATACTGGAAGAGCTGAGCAGAGACTCTGAAGGATTTTCTGTAATAACTATACAGCTGTCAGCAGAGGGCATTTCTCCCATGTGCATCGGATGACAGGATAGACACTCCTGTCGTGTTTCAAATTCAAGCATTGGAAGCACGGAAACATAAAATGCTACTAGAATGTTTGTTACTTGGTTATTGTAAAGGTAATATTTAGGTACTGGTCTGACAAGTCTCAGCTAGGGAAGAGTGTGGATGCTGCCTCAGCTTTCATTCGTGGTTCATGCTGTTTCTATTAACTATTCAGTGTCTGAAACTTAGGTGGATATTTGCAAGATCCAGATGGAATTATCTTATGTCAGGGGAATACATCTACATATTTTAGTAGTCAAAGTGAATCTATTGTTGGCCAGTCAAACACTGTTGTGTCCGACATTACTGACATGGACTGAGCTGATGTGTCTGCTAGGTGCTTTGGGTGTCCTTAATGTCTGAGTGGGAGAAAAAAAATCCTTGGCTTCCTCCACTACTCTCACTCTCAGGCAGACATACATATACTTTCAACACCTCTTGACAAGAAGAACACAAGTAAAAGCAATGACAAGGTCAATGTTCCTACACCTGCCTTGAATTGCCTCAAGGAGATCGCCACACTTTGGCGACACAAGAATGACCAAACGGATTAGGCAAACACTTGCCTTTGACTTTATGTTCTGCCTGAATTATTAACTAGGGTGACAGTCTGCAAGTTGTGTGTTGAAACATGTTGGCAGTGTAGATTGTTGTCAGGTCTTATTAAAAGCCCGATCATGGCCACATAAGTGCCAATAGGCACAGCAGAAACAATTCTTTGAGGAGGGTTCGGCAATCATGATTCAATACACAGGGCAACCACCAAGCAATCAGACAGGTGTTTAACATGTGGACAGTTTACCTCCAATTTCATCAGTGTTTGAAATAATTGAGATGAACTGTCTGTCTGGTTTATTCCATGTCTTGCACTATTGGCCCATTAAAGCTATGGCCAATGGTGTGGCTGCATTCCACAGTTGTCAGCAATACAGTAAATGAGTACATTTCTATGGTAGATGTAAAAACAGATAGCGAGGATGAGTCAATTAATTATCTGTGATTGAGATGATGCAACACAAGATCTTTACTTCATGACAAACAACAAAGATCTGAGTTTAAGTCTGCAGACAAACAGTTGAATTTACTGTGCAGTGAAACAATGTTTTAAACTGTGAGGAGTAGGAATGTTGACCAAAAAACGAAACACATAAGCTTTTTTCTAGCAACTGCCTGGTTTCATACATGTAGAACAGGAACAGCTTGTTGAATTGTTGTTTTGCCTGTGCCAGGACATTTTGGTAAAAACTTCTGTAAAAATGATTTCTGCCAATGATGTGAGCAAGAAGAGTTGAAGAACAGAAATACTTAGTTTGAATAGTCAGGGATGGTCACACTTTGTTTGCATTACATTGTAAATTCTGATCCATATACTTTCATTTGTAATTTGGTAGTAAAAAAGACTACTGAATTTCAAATGATAGAAAAATGTGAAGTGTGTAATACTGTAGCAATGGCATGGATTTTAAGATTAAAAATAGATGATGGGGGCATGGTTAAAATTAAGAAGTAGTTAGTTATTATTGGAGTTACTGTAAAAAATAAGAGGATGTAAAGCAAATACAACACTGAAATTCAACCTGTTGGTTCATTCTGATGGTTGAATATCACATGATCACAACATGATGTCTCAAGGGTTGGGATGACATCAAACATTGTTTGACACACAACCGTACTTATCTAAATCTACACTGGTATTCTTTAGGCAGGAAAATGAATAGCATTAAGAGTGACAAGAGACATTTTCTTGACTTGAGTTCTGGAAAGAGATTAGTGTGACGAGTCCAAAATACATCAGACATACACGTCAAAACATTACTTTTGCTGATGGAATTTGTCTTGAATAAAGATAAGAACTAAAACTCTATATAAAGTCTGATTCATAGTTGCATGCAGTTCTTTGCTTCCAAAAACTTTCTTTCCTGAGGGAGGTTACATTTACGCTACTATGGCTTATTACTTCTCACCTCAACCAAACACATGAGGCCAATTCTACAGATAATAGAACGTTGGCTTCCCCTCACATGCATGAATTATGTCTTATAATGTTTCACACACTTCTAAGCAGCAAAATGCTCCTAACTTGTCCAAATTGAGAGTTTGGACGGATGGATGAAGTCAGATCTACAATATCTACAAATCATGCATGTTGTCATTCTTTTTGTCATCCATCTTGATTTGCTGCCATATTTCATTTGTACACAGTCACTGCATACTATGGCTGTTTGTTAGGGCTGCTACTGTGCCTTTGGGACAGACAGACCGACATACAGACAGACAGACAGACAGAGGGCTGGAGGAGAAATAGCCCAGCTGCCCTCTGCACCCATACTAATTTATTATTGTAGCAGTCGCTCAGGACATTTCACAGCTTTGTTTACCTTGGCCCCTGCTGTGAGTATTAGGTGGCAGGGCCAGCATTGCAGATGTGATTACTCATTCACAGATTTACCACCTTTCCATCCGCAGACCCCACCCCCCCCCCCCTACTTTTTAATACGTCCACTGACACAGTTAATAAAAAAAAAAATCCCAATACGCATTTTCCTCAAGACCATAATTCACAGCGAAGTCAAAGCTTTATTTAGGGGGGATTTAACTGCAATGTCATGACAGATCCCCAATTAGGTCGTCTCTCGGTGATGTCATCACTAACAGCCTCAGCCTGCCGAAACTCTGGGAATGCTTCAAGCACTTCTTTGGAATGGAAATATCGACAGGGTTTGGAGTTTATGTACAGCACTGCTGGCATTAGATAGACCGGCTTTGTCTACTTAGTCTGGCTCACATGTTCAAAGGACTGTATATGGGAAGTAGGAACCCTTCTGCTCCAACTAACCACACAAATGCCTTTGCTTGTGGAACCAGGCATGAGGAAGACTTCAAGTTCCCTTTATTTTAGAGTTATGGTGTCTTTAAGTCAAGTCAGTTTATTTATAGAGCACATTTCAAACCAACCTAGGCTGAGCAAAGTGCTGTAAAAAGTTATATTATGTTATAAAATAAAGGAAGACAATAAAAAATGTAGACACAACTAACATCACACAAACAACACACATCTATACAACTGTCACTAAATTAAATCATGAGCATAAAAATAAAAAGCAAAGCATAAACATGTGTTTTAAGACGAGACTTAAAGATCTCAGCAGTAGAAGAGGACCTAATGTGAATGGGAAGTTCGTTCCAGATTCTCAGGGCCACAACGGCCTTTGTTCTCATCCGAGACTGTGGAATAGCTAAAAAGAACTGATTAGTAGATCTTAGGTTCCTGGAGGAGTGATGTAGGGTAAGGAGAGCAGCAATATAGCCAGGGTCTAAGGCTGTCTGCATCAATATTTGTGCTTGATTAATTACTTCCCACTGTTTTTTTCTTTTTCTTTTAAATTGCATGAACCCATTACAGTTAACTTTGCATGTACACCTTTAAAACGAATGACCTGCTTCACACAAATTGTAACACACATTCACACCAAGGAGTTGCTGAGTACAACCACAGCCAGACACTGACAAACTCCAGCCATTTGACATTCCTCACTGTCATCATTATCAGCTCAAAACAAATATCATCCCATTTGCAAAAATGTCTCCCCATTTTTTTCTTGCTGCTTGTTTCTCATTCCTACTGCTCTTTCTTACCTCACTTTCAAAATGTCTATAACTTTATTTGAAATGCCATGCTTTTTGAAACAAATATGTGCTTTAAAAGCAATCTCAGGGGGATGGATTCGCATTTAAAAATTAAACCATTGCATAGTAAAAGAAAAAAACATTTTCCCAATCCGTTTCTTTTTTATTAACTCTCTCTCTCTCTCTTTCTCTTTCTCTGTTTCTTTCTCTCTCTCTCTTTCTCTCTATCTGAGTTTCTTTCACCTTTTCTATTCATCAACTGCTTGAAAATGGTCTCTTAAATTGTCTGCCTGCATCTTACATTAACCTGTGGAAAGGATTCAAACTAACCGGGATTGATAAATGAAATAGTTGAATATAGAACATCGTGCCTACTCATTCTAATGCTCTCGTTCATTCTCACATTATAAAACTAACTCCAAAATGATCCAATTTTGTGCACTCACTCACTGAAATAATCTGTGCTGAAAGCAAATAGCCTGGAACTGGTGATTGCCTTTGCCAGACATTTTCTCATTAAATTCCCAGTGTATCAGGCAATTACCAATTCACATACATAGCATCTGGGGGTTTGGGATAAAGAGGGAGCAAGAGAAGAGAAATGTCCGGTTGCTATGTGCTCTTCAATAACGTCATACTTTAGTCAACCCTGTGTCCACCTTGTTTATACTTATACAATTTAGTTTGTGCCATGTCCGACAGATAGTTATCCCATCTGTACGTATATTATTTCTTGGCTAAACCAATCCAGTGTAGTTTAACTCCAGATTTAAAGCTTACTAAAACCATTCCTGGCACACCGCCGCCACACAAAAGGCCATGCAGCATATGCCGCAAAACTGGAGAGTTTAAATAATTTTTTTATGATACGGTTAAAAAAAAAGAAGCATACATCTGTTTCAGCTGAGATGTTCTGCTCAAGGCCTAAATGGGGTGGGGTGGTGAGGACCCAACGGACGTCCCAATCAGGACATATGTTGCAGGATTACGTCTCGTAATGGTTTACGTTTTATTCATGCTCAGCTGCATGTTGACGATTTAAACTTGTGTGACAGTTCACATGCACAGCCACAACAAGCCCATATGGATCCACTTTTACATGTTAATAAGGTCACGTTAGACTAAAGCTGGTCTGGGTAAAACACGAGTACAGTAGTGTCAATTGGTCTGGTTTACTAGGACGTCTTCAGTAGCTGAAAGAGATGGTGAGAGTTTGTGCTGGTGGTGATGCAGGTGAGGCACTCATTTACATCCTAACTGTGGTTAAATTGTTCAGAGTGACATTTAAAGTTTATGGTGACACAAGAAGTACCACTGCAGAGAGTCCAGAACGTTGTAGGTACATTAGGGCGTGTGTGATGGATTAGGGGAGAAGCATGCATCCATGCACACATGCATGCACATGTGGAAGGCCCATCCACAGGCATGCACAAACATTTAACCAGATGCATGAATACACTGGCATGCACAAACACACTTTTAACTAACGACAGTTGCAGTCAGTTAAAGCATGTTCCTCATATCGTTGAACCAGATCTTCAATGTCTCTGTCAGGTTACAGGCGGTTATAGAAACATGCAGCCTCTCTCAGCAATGACACAAATTTACTTGGTTCTTAAAATTTGAAATGGCTTACACTTTGCTTATATAAATTGTTAGGCATTGTCTTGCCGTTCTACCACGTGGTTGTATACAGGGATGAAGAGGTTTGGAGAAAGAAATCCACCCTATGAAATGTTGAAAACACATTTTTTTTTTAATCACAAATACTATGTGAGAAAATTGTTGACTAATTTGGTTGAAAGTGAAGTTGAAGTTGAACGCTACCTAATGCTTTCTAAAACTTCCCACAAACACAGATTTTGACACGTCACATACAGTGCGCGTGTGACAAAATGAGGAACATCTACAACAACAAAAAACTGCTACAGCCGCCTCGGTAATTCCGGCCCTCGTGTGTAAATCTCAGATAAACTATGTCCATAGAGGTTAGATGTTCCAAGAAAAGTGACACCCTTAACCCTTGCGCCATATTGATGATTTTGCCTTTCCTATTTCCTCTCAAGTAGCTTTGTTTCAAATTTGCTGTTTTATTTTGTCTCTTGTTGTTTTTCCACAGCCATAAATGTATCATGACTCTCTTGACCCTGTCTCCTAGAATAGAAAGAATTCTTATCTCACTGGGGCTACATGGTTAAATAAAGGTTAAATTAAAACGAGACAAATAGGCCACAGAAAAACTCGGATTCCTACCATCTCGGACATAGAGATCAGCATCATCCCTTGCCATCTGTTGTCCGCGTAATAAAAAAGCCCCCATCACAATCATCCTCTCAGGATCAAATCAGAAACCGGCTCAAAGATTCAAACAGCAAAGGAGACCGTGGCTCTAGCAGCCTGTCAGCTCCGCTCACATCTTTATCTTTTCTCTGTGTCTTTCTACAGAGAAGACAAGTGGGAGAGGGCCCTGCCTGTGGCGTACTGAAGAAGGAAACGTCCATTCTAATATCCTGTCTGGGGTGTATACTTTCTCTGTCAGCCTCACGTCTATCTGTGGATCTGGCTGGATCTGGTGTAGGGAGGATGCAGCCGCGCTGATATCTGATGTTCTCTCTCTTTTTTTATTTAGCATGGCAAGGGCATGCAGCAAGTGACTAGAGAAAGGCGACACACATCCTGCGTGGTTTATGTAGGAATAAAGTCATTGAGAGTGTAAGTGTTTTTGTATAGAAATGTAGTTTTTACCAAATGCAATCTATTGTGTGAACAATCCTGAATTAAGGGTAACAGAAACAGGAAAATCAGAGACCAAATGACATATTAAGACAGGTGATTTTCACAGTGTGGTATGTGAGAAGTCAAGTGCAAAAACAATGAATCATTGAATATTTACACCAACTAATCTGTCAGCATTCAGGAGATGCATGACTTTTACACATGGATTCAACACATAATAACTAATTTGTCTCGAGCTCCCAGCGCACTGACTGATTATAAAACCATAATTTGCTTACTATTGCCAGAGTCCTGTTGGCCTACAGTTTCAACCACCGAAGCAATATTGATTCAGAACAGCAGTGAGCAAACATCACATGTCCCAATTGTACATCCATTTTTTTTCGAAAAAATGACTGAAAGAGTAAAGAGTGTACGGAATTTTGTGTCAGCCAACTTCCTAAAAACCTTTTCATCTGCTCCTGAAGAATTTGATACAGAAGGATTTTATTTCAAAGGATTAAAGCTTGTAAAAAAAAATTGGGGGGGATTTTTGCAGTGGTAAAAGAAGGGAGTGGGAAGACACTAGCAGACCCTGAAACAAATTGGAGGAAGTGAGGAAAGGAAACAGAGGGGGAAAAAAAAGACACAAAACGGCAGCTGTACGTCGGCCAGAACCCCATTCATGGCACCTCTCCATCTTGACTTGACTTGCATGACCTTCTCTTAAAGTACAGGCTGTGGATTTTTTTTCCCAATTTAAAAATAGTCCCTGCTATATTCTACTCTTCACTGAATTGTTTCAATAGTGAGTTCTTTTTTCTTTTTTTTCTTTCCCACTAAAAGTAGTGCTTTCACCTCACCCTACATTGCATATTATTTGACAGAGTGTCAGAAATATGCCCATGGTGTGTACAATACCAACCATCAAGCATGTTTACCCTTACTCTTACCCACGATGAGCTTCCATAGTTTGTTTGAGGCTACACAAAGCTCCCATTGTGCAAAAGCAAGCGTCAGGGTGTACAAAGTTCTCTCTCTGAGATTTATTGTCGCTCAAAAATACACATAAAGGTTGGCTTAATGCTCAAAGAAAAGGTTTGAAATTATGAATTCCACACACCTTCTTTTCTTATCGCGTTCCACTGTAGCATTGCTTAAAAAAGAAAAGAAAACTGTGTCCAGCTGGAAACCGGCGACATGTAAAAATAACCAAACACAACTGAAGACTAGTAGTTAAATTTGACGGGTTTAGCTGTTTAGTTTGCAGAATCAGTGTGTAATTTCATGGAGATTTCTCTAGTGTAGAGAGAATAAAGGCATTTGTGGTGTGTCAAAGAATGAAGGTTATACGGATTTGCTCTGTTTTTTACCTGCCATCCTGTACAGTATTGCTATGAATTGTGTAAGTGTTTTTGTTCATCTTATGAAACATTTCCAGTCTTTTGTAATAGACCCATTTCATACAAAATTTATCTACGGTAACCTGCATTTCAACACCTTATTGAGAGTGTTTCTATTTCAACATCATTTTGGAACAAAGAAAAGCAGAATGATGCAGAAATTGATAGTTGCAAAATGACTGCATTCAGTATGCTCTTTCCCCTCTCGCCTGATTTATTGTTATTTCATTGTGTGAGAAAACTGCATATGTTTATCATTATAATGCAGAGAGGGGTGCTTTTACTATCATTATGGGGGCAACTTTAATTTGACAAGCACATTCCTTAATAGATAAAACCCCCACAATAACACATCACAAACAGTTGGCATGGCAGCAACTGCTGTGACTTTACTCAGGGAATCCTAACAGATGGAAAAACAACGGAAGCTTAAATTACAACAAAACGAATGTAGTCAACTGGGTATTTATTAGCATTTCTACAATCTGAACCCCAACAATAACAAAAAAATAATAATAAGCTGCTTTTGTTTTTACCCGGTAGCTACATTATGTGCACGTATGTGATAATCTGTTGAGGCACAGCAATCATGTTATCTATTTGTCTCTTCCTATTGTCCTTACTTGCTGAACTATTTTCCATGCCAACCCAAGATGTGGCTGCCAAAATGATGACAGTTGTCTCAGGTGAATGTAAGGTTAATTTATCTTTGCATTGCAACGCTGACAAATTGTAATTTATGCATTCAAGCTTAAGTCACATGTTCACACTGATTATGAAACATTACACCACAGAGTTTTCTCTGAGGGCAAAAATCACAAATGTGGGCTTGCTGTTAATGTACTGCATGTTGCCCACTTTTCTCTGTTTTTTTTTGCCATTGAGCGGGCCACTATGTCTTTTTGGGGATGGATGGTGGGGAAGGAGGTGGTTGGGGGATGAGGTTTCTGCTTGGGCCCTCTGTAGCACTTTAATTCCTCCACGGTCCACGAGCTTTGCACCCTGGGATTAAGTCAGGAAGTTGAACGTGAGCAGGAAGCCACATGGTTTGGGTTTCCATACTGTCCGCTTCAATCTTCAACATACTACTGCATTGCAGTGTTGTGTAGTTATGTTGTTTTTACAATTATCATTGTATAATGTCTGTGACTCATTAATATCCAAGTAACTGTTCAGTGTGTTTGATCCCAGGTTTACCCTTTGTAAGTCAAATAAGCTGAGTTACGATGGTGCCAGTCTCCAGTGCTTGATAGTGGAAGGTGTTTAGTTTCTGGTCAGATTGTGCAGGACAAGACACATTTCATGGTAATTTTAGAATAACAGAGGTAAAGAGATTACCTGGAAACTAACAGAAGCATTCCCAGGTAATCTGCACCTCTGTTATTGTAATATTACCATGTATTAAAATAGAAACAGGTAGTTTTGCATTTTGCACCACTTTGCACTAGTTGTCACACAGAAACCACCAGAAGCATTTTCAGGTAAGAAGTCGTAACATAACATACATAACATAACATGATTTGTAAAGTATTACCTTGAAACAAAAAGGGAAATATTTGGAAATAAAGGGTGGATACATTTCAGCATTACAATATGGTAATTGCCAATTTTAAATTCCAAGAAGTATTACCTAATTGGAAGGTATTATGCTGATAGTAACCTAAAATACTGTGAAAACATCAACATATATTACCCCATTATTATCATGTTATTTTGATATTAAGATAGCTATGTTACTACCCAGATATACATATGGTTATCATCTAACCCATTCCTAGTTATTACTTTGATAATTACAAGTTTATCAGTTTATACAATTAATATCACACTTATACCCTACCGTTACCATCTTATAACCGTGGTGGAATGTAAAGTGCTGCCGGGCCCTCCGTACAACAAACAAAGCAAAAAAAAACAAAAAAGAGAGCACCAATCACCAGCTTAGGGTGCAAAGTGCAGCTGCCCTGCTAATGAGATTTTAAAATGGGCCATAATGCCCCCTTTAAACAACCCTTACATGGAAATTATATGCTTCATGTGTTGATTTGTTCAAAGGGGAGGGAGATTCGGCCATATGTATGTGTGCATCTGTGGTTTTGTGTGTGTCTGTGATTAGACAACAATAGCCTGGAGCGAGGCCGACTGTCATAGGACTGCTCATAGGCCGATGTCCTTCACCTTTCTAATCTGAAAGACTGCACTATACACAATAAAAAATAAGAGAATTGTAACTTTATTCCTAATTCAAAACCAATACCTTGAGTGACTTTTGCAAATTGTTGTTGCTCTCCTGTTCAACTTAGCGTTATCAATCATTTGTGAAAGATATACGAGGGATGTTTGTTGAGGGTGAATGTCTCAGTTTGTAATACAACACACTAAATTTTAATCAATGCATTAAATGTTGCAAAAATCAACAGTGCAACATTTGCAGTGCAAACATGCAGTATTACTGCTTCCTTCATGAAGTACATGCATGTGATCCTACTCCATTCCCAATACTAATACAATCCCAAAGCTCACTTACTTGGTTCAGTGCTTTCACAAGTGAGCCGCACACAGCACTAATTGCCGAGATAATGTTTTAATATATTGACTGTGTACTTCTGGGGGAAAGAACAATTCCGAGCTCGAATAAATGTGTAAATGCTGCTTGTTGGTTGAAGGGGAATCATACATAATGAGAGAATGACAATGAATAAAAAGAAGAAAAAAAATAAATGTATCTCTTGATTGGGCTTCTTTGTTAACATGCTGAGAGGATGTGGTTATTTGGGGAGCCAGCTGAGAGAAGAGCAATAGCAATAAAGAGATAGAGAGCAAGAGATAGGGAGAGAGAGAGCAAGAGAGAGAGAGAAAGAAAGAACAAAGGAAAGAAAGAAAAATGTTGGTAGTGACAAAATTGGATATGGAAAGGCCTTTTGTGCTGTACCGTGTGTGTTTCTGTGTGCATGTGTGTGTGTGTGTGCGTGTGTGTGTGTATGAATATACACAAAAGTATCAGTGATCCACTTGCTCGATTCAGAGGGGTGACCAGCTGTGAGGATGAGTACAAGCATGTTCATTTGTGCATTAGTGTGTTTTTCTCTGCAAGTGTGTCAACGCATGCAGGGTTAAGTTTGAGTGTGCGCAAGCCCGCAAGTGTGTCCCGGGTAGTGTGTGCGTGGATTTCAATGCGTCAGTGTGTGCATCGGACAAGAAATGACTGTATCTGGCCACTAAAATGGGACTCTGTCAGAGTTTGTGTTGTGTGTTTGAGAAAGAGAAAGAGACGGAGAGTTACGGGCCCGTCTGAAGCAATCTTTTGTATGAGCTATGTATGCTCTTTGTGGGGGGAAATTGAAAAACATTAGCATGATAAAGGCTGGCTAGGGCTGCCTCGCTGATCATGTGACACATTACTGAAGAAGCGCATAGATAGAAAATGACAGCCAGCTCATTCACGCACAGAGAAACCAATGGGTAAGCCAATAATATCCAGGAGAGGCAGCATTCATGGCATTCAGCGGTATCAAGCGCCATCAGTTCACCATGAATAAAAATGAACACTTGCTACTTGTAATATTTTGGAAAGGGTGTTGTAAATACACAAATTACTGTACTGTGTTCTTTTCTTTGATCTCTCCGATCTTTCTGTAACTTTGTGTGTGTGTGTGTGTGTGTGTGTGTGTGTGTGTGTGTGTGTGTGTGTGTGTGTGTGTGTGGTAGCATACAGGCATCTGTGGACCTCTCTAATTAGAGAGTGCGGCAGGGCCAAGCTCTTGTTTTTAAGATCCCATTTCAAAGCCAGAGACGTAGAGGGCTTATTTTTGGGCCAGGAACGTGTTGGTTTATCCACAAACCTTACTTGCTTGACGACTGACAAAACAGGTCGACAGTGATATAGCGGGGGTGATTTGAAAACTTGAATTGCATTGTTAAATGCTGAGATTCAGACAAAGGCCGTGCTCTCATTTGTCACTGTGTGACTCTTTAAGTGCTGACGGTAACGGATTTGGTCTGACGGTTGTGTGAGGCTTTATTTAATGAAGTGATGATTTAGGAGGGGGAGGGTATCACGCGTTTCAGAACTGTGCCCAACATTTCCCCCTTGTGGAAGGACAGTGAATTACACAGACAGCTAATTAATGCCACATGCATTCAAAAATTAGGTCTGCTTCAAAATCAGGTCAACTGATGATGAGATTTGAACAGTAGTTTGATACAGCCCCCATATTGTTGTGTTGGGGGTATTTTTGCTTCAGCATAATTGCCCTTCTATAGTCTGAATGTGTGTAAATGTACATGGTTTACCCTTTTTTTTAAGGAACAAAACACCTACAGCACTATCACCCTCCTTTGTTTCTTTTAACATCAAAGAAAGACTTTCATGTTCATCCTAGTGTAGTGGCGCAAAGGATAATTACATCAGATGTCTGTGCATTCAGAGAAGAAGTGAGAAGTGAGAAGCTCCAAAAGCAACATTTTCATCTCACCTCTTTATCTAAGAAAGTTGAAGTTACTACAAGAACCCATCATTTATATTTATTTTCTGGTGACAATACATACTTATTTTGTGAAATCATAGACTATTGAACATCCACATCATGGCAAAAGGTCTAAAAAAACCTTGTCCATAACCGTATGATTGTGCTTTAAATGGTTTTGTAATGGAGCAGTCCAAAGGCCTCTGACTGTAAGGGCGTTTCCTTTGGTCTGGTGAATGTTATTACAGAGGAAGATGCTGTCCTCTAGTGACATGTTTCATCATAGCAGTGTCCAACTAAGTTTAAAGTCTTCAATTGGAATAAATCCAATATTGGAAAATATTGCAGCCCGACTAGAATCAGTCAGAGACTGTTTTGCATGAAAAGTTCTTAAGATGACTAATAAATTTGAGAGTAAGCATAATTTTCTTTTCTTGAAAGCAATATGTCAGAGTGGTCTTCATTTTTTATTTTAAGGGAGATAACTATAATCCCTCATCCACATAAAAAATAGTATGGTTTTGAAACTTAAAGGCAAAAAGAAAAGAAAAAACTTAAATGGGGAAATTTGAGGCTTGGGGAAGAAAGAAAAGATATGAAAGAGAGGAATTAATTATTATGGGATGAAAAACCTTTTATAATTATTAAATCCCACTTCTTAGGATATTGCATATTGCATGATACTGTACATGTATGTTGTTTTACATTGAAGATATAGCGGTGAGGGCATCATTCTGAATCACAACTTAAAATCAATTTGATACTATACAAGCAAATGTATTTGTTTTTAGAAAGTTTATATTTTAAATAATGTATCACAGGGTTGGCATGGTGGTAGAGTTAGCACTGTCGACTCACAGCAAAATGGTTTTGGGTTTAAACCCGCTAGCTGGCTTGAGTTGTTCTGTGTGGAGTTTGCCCCCCTTGAAAAGCTCTTAGTCTCTGTATTTTTAACCTGTCACACAGGTAGTGACTCCAAAAAATTTGAATTTTTAAAGATCTTACGAATAATACTACTCATTACAGTTAATCATGGTTAAAAGTTGCAGTACAGAATAATCCTACAATTAATAAACTGGCTCACAGAGAGTAAAACGAGACACGGAACAAATGCAGAGGTTAGTGACAAACAGGAGAGGTTAATCACTGACAGCAGGAGGGACAGCTGGTAGCCTCTCAGGTCAGAAAAACTGGTCTATAACTGGTTTGATTCCAATGGCAGTCACGTGTCTTGTCACAGTATCCTTGAGCAAGGCACTGAACCCCTACCAACTCACTCATTGTAAGGAATGAGTCAGTCAATGATGTGCCTCAAAGGTAAAATGACATAGAACAATGGTTAGCTACAACAAAATAGATATACCCCACTGCAGCTGTAATATCTCCTCCTTCAACCCACTAGGCACCAGCCAGCAAGGCATTGTCTATGATAGGTGGGGTTGAGGGTGGGGGTGGGGGGGGAGACAGATGAGAGCCAGGGCACGCCACGCCACTTCACCTTCCCTCTCCTTCAGCCTGACAGGACCTGAATTACAGTAAATGATAGCCCTCCTCGGCCACAAAGTGATCTGACCCGCCGCCGTCTCTCTCCCAGCTCCCCCACCTACCCCAACCCCCCTAATGGGTCCGCAATGGGTGGCCAAGCTCCCTTAGGACACAGCTGGCAGATAGAGACAGTCCCTTTGGAGAAAAGAGGGATGGCGGTAAGAGGATTGAGAAGGAGGCCAGGGGATGAGTTACAGGAGTGTAAGAGAGCTGCCGCTGGTTGCAGCGAGCATACAGATTTCAGGCGCACCGAAAAGCCACAAATATAGTCAGGGGACTTCCAGGGCAGTGATTTAGAGAGTACACAAACTTCACATTAACAATTCTACCTTGTAAATAAATAATACAGAAAACAACCAAAGTAAAATTAATTTAAGGATAGAAGTATTAGAACCTGCAATAATTGTGTATGTGGAATATAACACATTGTTTGTATTGGAACAGTTTGGAAAAGGTTACTTTTTTAACTTAACAGTACATGTAAATGTAGTATTTGGAAAAAACATTTGCAATACAGGAATATGTGGATGAGCGGCTGTTGACATTGATGCTTTCATGATCCCCTTGACATGTTTTTAACCTTTATTCATGTTTTTTATCACCTCGTGACCTGTCTTTTTTATTACTGCAAATCTACATTTAATCATAGTGCAAATAAAAATTGTAGGATATGATGAAAGAGATGAGGGGATACATGTGAAGAGGAGGACGGTCCAGTGAGCGGCTGACCTGCAAGCGACCATATTCTAGGGGTCAGCTGTGTCACTGTTCTCATTTGTTGTAATTTGTGTCTATGTGTGATCAAATTATATTTTTTTCTTCAACATTAAAAGCTCAAAGTTCACAGTGCTTGGTGACAATTGGAATGGGAGTGTATCTGTATGTGTTTCTATGTATTTTCCTGTGGGTTCTTGTGTACTTGGTGTGCTTTTGTGATCTGACAATTTAGAAATGGCAAAAATAGATTGTTGTGACATGAGAAAATGTAACCACCACGTACCTTGAGTGGAAATAGACCCAATCCACGGAGATAGTATGTGGAAGGAGACTCCACTTTTAAATTAGAAGCAGTGATACGTTTGCCACAGTGAAGGTCAGGCTGTTAGATGGTAGTTTTAAAATTTGAGTATTTTCGATTTTGTATCAAAGGATTATTACACTGTATTGTGACGTTCCACACATTTTTGAAATTGAAAAGGTTTTAAGTTCTCTATTGGTGTTGGATGCTAGTGTTTTTCTCTCAGTGTGTTCTGAGTGACGGTGTGTGTTGTCTTGATGTAAATTGTTCATAGTGTTTTGCTGGACTGAGCCTGTTTTGCTTTGCTCGTTTAGCAATTGAAAAAAAACTATAATATGAAAGATCGTAATGTCTATGCAATCGGCAGATACAAGCCCCTTCAGATAAACAATGTAAAACCTGTAATAATTTCAATTGGTTTGAAGGTCACCCGGTCCTTTTATTTAATGCATTGAGTCACTTCAACGTTTTAGCTAAATACATAAATCTGGTGCACTAGTATTGTATCTTGGATGTATGTGTGTGTGTGTGTGTGTGTGTTTGTGTGTGTGTGTGTGTGTGTGTGTGTGTGTGATTTTAAATAGGAATAAAAACAAGATCATCAAGTATACGTTATGTAGTCTATGTGGGACATCTGTCAATAGATGGCAGTATTGTGTTGGTAAAGGATAAGCGGGTCACAAGTCTCCCTGATATCAGTTTCTGTGTGTGTGTGTTTGTGTGTGTGTGGGCGCCCCAAGCAGGTTTGGTTCCTTGCTTAAGACCACATTGGCAGTGCACAGGATCTTTCTGTAATGTCATAATCAGTGTCATTGTAATAATCAGCCCAGTACAGTAATTCCAAACAAAATCAGAAGAATGGCTTTAAAGGTGTCTCGATAGTAAATTTGTGAATGGGATGGATGTGGAAGTTTCTCTTATTAAAAAATTCAAGGCAAATGTGATGAAAGTGGGTTTTAGAGTCACAGTAAATTATCTCATTGTCACAATCTCTTGGGTTTCTCAACAAACTGTCTATCTACAGTGAAGATGTGTGTCTGGTTATAAATAACAGTTGCAGCCTATTTCTTGAGTCATGATACACCAGTTGTCCCAAATCACCTTCCTATCTGTCTTCTTCTATTTTTACCTTTAACACTTTGCTGTACTGAAGTCTATTTAAAGCAGTCTAAATTGCAGTACTGCCATTTTTTCTATACACAGGTCAATTTACCACTTAGTCCATAATGAGATTGTTAACACATACTTCGCTTGCCTGAGATGTTTATTAGGTAGCAGGGACTCCTGAAAAAACCTTAATGTAATCTGTGTAAAAAGGTGTTTATTTTTGGTTGTATAAGGGCTTACTGCTGTAATGGGTTTGTTTATTGTACTGAAGTTGTTTTCAATGTAGCCTTTAAAAAGGCTGGTTTCATTTTCCAACCACACTATTTTTAGATTTTTTTTTTCTCCCAGACTTTTTAAATGTTACTTTTTCTCCAATTATTTTCTTTATTTTTATGTATTTTTAGAAAACATTAATAAAATGGCAAATTTGTCCAAAATCCCAGAAAGACTTTTCTCTGGACATTGTTGTAATAGCTCACTCGTGCAGTGCTGCTGCTCCCTAGATGTGTAGCACAGGTGTTTTACTGGACTCTTCCTTTTTTTCTACTGGTGACAGGATAGACACAGGGTCTGGAAACCAGTAAGTGAAGTCCCCAAAGCCCACAGAGCCTGGGAGTGGACTGCAAGTCATATATCTGCCCCGTTCACACAGGCCCCCCGCTGTGTGTGTCTGTGTGCGTGCGTGAAAGAGAGAGAAAGAGAGACAAAGAGAGAGAGAGAGAGAGAGAGAGAGAGAGAGAGGCTGCCTTCAACCTGCATTCACATTATCTTTCTTCTTCTCATGCTTTTACTGTATGTGAGTTTTGGATAACTGTATTTGTGTGTGTGTGTGTGTGTGTGTGTGTGTGTGTGTGTGTGTGTGTATTTGCGTTGTGTTTTAGTTTGTTTTGTGTATAGTGAAAGCCTTCACTTTTTATACCAGTTCAGAACAGTCTTACTCCAAATTAAACTACAGTGATGTCAACCAATGCAATTCATGAGATAATCATCTTGGATGCTTTCGCAGATGATTACACACACTGTTCAGCAAAGCATAATTCATAACAACTGAACTAGTTTGGTTGGTGGATTAAACCATTCTGACTGGACAATTACACACAATTAAATCTTAATTTTTCCTGTCAGGGTAAACATTTTTTCTGTCAAATTTTCTTGTTTTACCAAGCCTGGGTGAACACCTAAATCAATCGTATCAGACAAAGAGTATACTCAAGGCCAGAATAAATGTTGCATGAGATTTATATAATTATTTGTCATTATTAAGTGAATGTGTCATCCTTCAATATTTAATATCAGCATTCAGCAACACTGCTGTTTCCTATTAAAGGTGCTCTGCCGTACAAAACCATTTTACTTGCATGTTTGAAGTATGTTAGCTCCAGATGTGTTTGTGTTATGTTGTGAATGTGAAAATTAACCGATACCACCTCTGTCAGCTCTAGCCAATTAAAAGAAATAGGCAAAAAAATCAGGCCAATAACAACAGCTGGTCAGTCTGACGTTATGTTGCCTGAGCTCATTAATATTCATGGTCTCGCCCAGTTGTGCTGGGTAAAGTATGCTGATGGCCAGGCTCTCATTGGCTAGCTGATAGCCAAACAGAATATAGCAGCTTAGCTTGTTGAATAAGAATGAAATTGGGAACAAATTTAGCGGAGTCTTCCTGCAGGCTTTCTATATTCTAGAATGGCTTGAAACAGGGTGACCAAGGTATTTTTATCCGACAAAATGTGGGATAATGAGTCCATTGTAGAACATCAGACATTGCCATAAAGTAATGAATAGTTTTGGCAGGGTACCTTTCACGTAATACTACGTAATAACTTCCCCACATAATAAACTTTTTTTTTTTTTTTACTGTATGCAGCTAAGTACCATGATCACTCCTGGTTGCTGTAGATGATGAAAAGCAAGTTTCCTCCTGTAGACCTATTTACTTTTTACATGTTGAAGACTTTATACTTAAGACAATTTGGGTCATTCATCATTTAATTTACATGTATTTTATATATTTCACTACATTTAAACAGATGTTTTAATGTTAGACTGAATAAGTTGAGTAATGTCAGAGTAAAGTCTACACCCAGATAAGGTTCAGGGTGGGATTCCTGTCAAACTGGGAATAAAACTTGAGGCGGAAAAAGAAAAAGGAAAAAAAGGAAAGGTTAATATTTGACATCAGTCCTGGGAAAGAATTTCTCCAAACATGTGGGATGCTTTACAGTTGGATTTAATTCTCATTTCCAACTAAATTAAAGGTCTCACTGGTTTTTGTGAAAAAAATGTGAAACTGAAGCTAATGTGTCAGTTGGATGTGTTTTTATTGAAGCATTAATTAAATTGATCACAAAACATGTGTGTGGTTTTAAGGATGCCGGGTTTTCTTTCAGAACTGTGTATAATACAGCCCATCCAAATTATTATGTTAATCCTCTGTGTGTGTGTGCGTGCGTGCGTCTGTGTGCGTGCGTCTGTCTGTCTTTGTAAATTATGTGTATGTGGGTTTTGTATTTATACATATGTATGCAGTAATAACATCTGTTTGTATGTGGGTGTGCAAATGTGTTGAACATGTGTAATGTGTGTTCGGCCATACTCTTAGCAATTAACTAAGACCAGCTTGAAAGAAAAACATTTCTAAAGCTACACACTAAGATACACCGGTTCAAATCCCTAAATTAATTTCAAAATGATTTTTTTCAAAATGTAAATAATGTAATATAATATGCATTTTGCATCAATCTGAATACGCATTTCTATATTGCGGAAACATTCTGAAATCTTTAAGCCGACTAAAAATGAGGCTGCTGAGTTTTTTTCACCCTTGTCAAGTTGTCCTGGGGCTGCAGCTCCTCAACCAAGCCTGGCGTTTGACTCTCAAGAGAATTTGTAGTAAAAAGCAAGATCAATTCATCTAATAAGTCCATGGGCTGTGCACTGACCATCCTGATTAAACTGTAAAAAAAAATCCTCATCAGAAAACTGACAGAGACACATATAACAGCTCAAAACAACTTACACTTTTTCACTTTTCACTTTTTTTCTCCAATCTTACTTGAAGCTGTCTTGTTGCTGTGTAACCACGGGGAGACACATCAAACCATGCGTCATTTTGAAATGCCTTTACAAACAATCTAATTTTATTGTAAGGACACACTATTGATATCTTAACAAAAAAAAAAGTTTGTGCAATGTGTTGTCTGTTATGTATTATATATTTCTTTATTTACAGACTCAAGGTCAAGATATTAGTATTAGACTACTTTCCAGTGTTAATTGGTGTGTGTGTGTGTGTGTGTGTGTGTGTGTGTGTGTGTGTGTGTGTGTGCGTGTGTGTGTGTGTGTGTATGTGAGTGTGTGTGTGTGTGTCTTCAGTATTAAGTCGTGCAGACATGGACACATGGTGGGAATGAGTTCATCAAACGCTAAGTCTGCGCATACCATAGGTGTATACGCAGACACACACACGCAAAAACACTCACACATGCACACACACACAGGAGCACAAGCATGCTCAAGGATATCATGTTTTGTACAACTTGTGATGTTTGAGCAAAGTGATTTCTTGTGAAATACATTAGCAATAAATAGCTTAAAATCTCAGTTGACAGACTGAGTTACATTTATAGAGATGTATTATATCACATTTGTATTTTGTATATAACAATTGTGGTTTATATATAACAAAACCGATTTATGTTTTCATTTCCATCAGAGAATACATTACAGCATTCATTCAAACAAACACACACACACACACACACACACACACACACACACAGTACAGTACACATGCTTCCTGAATTAGCATCTTTGCCAAATCCTCCCTCTCTAGTCTGCTGTGTTGTTACAAGGCCACATTCACACTTAACTAAACAATATTCCTCACTGCATCACTGAAATGTCTATAAACTGGAAGTTGGAATTACTTTGAGTTTAATAAGCCAAGAATGTGGATTTCCTTCTGAAACACTATCATAGGCACTAATGTCTCAATCCATAACGGAAGAACAGGGAATAAAGCTCTTACTTATTATTTTAAAAGATGCTTCAATTTACAATTTAGATTGATTGACCTGAATCAAACTAATGCCTGGTGTTGAGCCATAAGGGAAGGAACAAGCTTGTGTGTTTTTCTCATAAATTACAGATTGGCTTCACATACTGTTTATAAAGAAAATCTTACAATAATTTTATGAGATTTGGGATAATGGGAAAAAACGGCAATGGTGTGTTTTAAACTTCGGTTTTGGTGGGGAGACACT
The DNA here is from genome assembly GCF_013103735.1 of Etheostoma cragini. Lineage (NCBI taxonomy): Eukaryota > Metazoa > Chordata > Actinopteri > Perciformes > Percidae > Etheostoma > Etheostoma cragini. Next base: position 10,648,305 of record NC_048415.1, on the reverse strand, counting down.
TGATCTTGACATTTGTGGGCAAAATCCTAGATTCACTTTTGCTAATTGGATTGGATCAAACATTGTGCACTACCTTAATGATTGGAATTTTACAGATAGATAATTGGACCTGTGATACTACAGCACAGAAGCTTCAGGTCTCTTTGATTTCACACAGCATTGTGCTGCTTACCAGGTGCAAACTACTAAAAAACCTATATTAAATTAGACTGCTGAAAACTACAGCATTTGAGAACCAACAAACCTTGCATCATGCAATGTTACAGCATACTACTAGTGTTGAGATTCTAGGAGTTGAAGCATAGTAGGTAATCTCCTAACTGTTAGCAGTAGTTATCTGAAGTAGACTGAGTGCAAAACATGTAAAAAGGAGGCAGGTTAAGGGGCAAGGGTACAGGTTTGTCTCTATAGCTCCTCTCATGTAAATGAAAAAGCATCTTCATCAGGCTCCTGTCTTTTGAGTTTTTCTGTTAGTTGTAGCTTATGTGTGCATTTGCAAACAAATGAAAACAAAAAAACACGTGCCCCCCTAACACCACCTCTTTCCCCATCCTGCATGTTGTTTTAATGAGACATAGGATATGCACGGTACACATCCAAGTTAAGAAGAATCAGTCACTGGTGGCAACAGTGCTGATCCATCAAGGATAGCACCTTTTACCCTGAAAATACTGCCAACTCAGGAGGGCAATTAACACCTCGGCAGCCCGGGTCAGAAATGAGCTGAAGATTTCTCCCCTGTGGACGCCGTGGTTGGCCGCAGAGCCGCAATGCTCTTTGCTGATGCGCTGGTCTGTGTGGTGGTGTGTGTGTTAGTGAGAGTGTATGTTTGTGAGAAAGAGAGAAAAGAGAAAGGAGGGTTGTGTGAATGGTAAAGAATGTATGTGTGTGTGTGTGTGTGTGTATGTTTGTGTGTTTGTGTGAGTGTGTGTCTGTATGCAGCGCTGACAGGCGTCGAGAGGTGAGCAGGTAAGGTGCTCTGCAGGGTAATTATGCACAACCTCCAGAGAGTCCACACTGGGGCATAATGGGTATTTTTGTTTGTTTAAGCCATTTCCTTTTCCTTTCTTTTTTTTTCACAGTTGTTCACATGAAGGAACTATCAAATGTGCCTCCGTGGCCTGTGCTAGGTTTAAAAGAGAGTTCATCTGCATATTAGGATTGATGCTTGTGGGAAATGTGATCACGTCTCTGGACTCCAGACACACGTTTGAAATTAACATGCGCTCAATAGGCCCAGAGAAAATATTTCATGAATATTCATTAGGCCCAATGTGGACGTCTGCAACCAATATCACTGTCGATTAGAATAAAACACTCGTAATGTTCTTAATTGGCCAGAGTCCTTATAAACATTTTACGTGTCCAATTCAAATCCTACAGCCCAACCTCAGAATACTAATTTACCTGACCTTTGATCAAGGTAATTAACCTGGTCTATCAATTATCAAATGAAGCATAACACGGAATATTCACCTTCACTTACAAAGTGTAAAGATTCCATCTTGGCCAATCTGACTCAATTTCCTTCCCAGCGGCCAAAGTACACTAGATATCCCACTGTCATCAAAACATCAAGAAGTTATTACTTTATCAATATTAGTAGAATAATTCCAGTATGAAAATAGTTGCAGTCTACATTTTAAGGACAGTCCATGTCATTGTACTAGATTAGAAAAGGTTAAAGTGCACTCATATCAACAATATTTAACCTGGACACCTGCTCCAAGTTATATTGGCCTTGAGTGAACTGAAATCTGACCACTTGACCACAGCTACCAGTGATGTGCACTGCTCTTGTTCATCTTGGCCCTAGTAAATAAAAATGTTTGGAGAAGCCTGTGGAGTGTGTGTGTGTGTGTGTGTGTGTGTGTGTGTGTGTGTGTGGGGGGGGGTTCACACAGCGGCTGCTGGGGTCACCATCCGTCATGGCTCCTTTACAGACCAAAGCATGTGGACTCGCACTCGGGCACCAGGAAACCCGAGCCTTAGTTAGACAAACACATGCTACTTCTAAAATAACAATGTTTTTCTGTGACAGCGCTCTTGAGAGACATGAGGCATCATGACACAGAAGAGCGCAGTGGGGGGATTGCATTACCAAAAGCTTGTAGTCTGAACCTCCGAAAAAACACAATAAATTACAAGAGGAGCAGCGGAGGGGGGACAAACACTGACAATAATCATATGTGACAACTTCAAATACTTGATGGGCTGTGTCTCATAAAATGAAATAGGAGAAATTGTTTCTATGGAACTGATAACTAAAATAATATAAAATGTCTGATGTCCTCGGGTGCATCTTTAAAATGTACTTTAAGTCCGGGCCCCGACTGTGTGTGTATATGTAGGACAATCCAGGGATCAAATAAAGCAGCTAGAAATATTACAAGCTGCCAGCTACTGCGAAGTAGCTGCAAACACTATAGTCCCCTATTCAGCCTTAGATGTTGTCTGCCCTAATTTAGGTGATATTCAGCACCTGGAGATTTTCTAAATTAATTCATTTTATGTATTGAATCATTCTTGTACCATATACTGTATGATACATTTGATCAAATGCTGTGGGTCAGTTAAGAAATATTGTTTTTATTTATTTAAGTGTAGCCTATTGGAGAATGCTTCAGTAAATCACAGTGTTTTTTGTTTTTTTTTGACAGAAAGAACGGCTGCTGTGAGACAGAAACATCACAGGTTCAATGCAGCAACACCAGCAACTGCATTTGTTAAGTCACTCTGGATACAGTGTGTCAGCTAAATGTATATGTGAACATATTTTGGAGGAGGAAGTGTTCTGTCAGCTCAGAGCAGGTATCTGTCAGCAGCCTCTATCCTTTTGGGTTGCAGGCGGAGGAAGCAGCCTTGACCAGGCCTTTCTGCCCTGGACCGCCACCCAGCTGCCCTGGAGGGGTGGGCAGTAAATCCACGCTAGCAGCACATACACACACACACACACACACACACACACACACACACACGCATACGGCTGGATTACTCACACATGGATCTGCACCTGCAATTGCATGAAGTGTTATCCTGGTGTATGTGGGAGGTGGTGATGGAAATACATCAACAATTGTATCCCAGTGGCAGTGTTACGTCTTCAACAGTGTGTCTCATGTTCTGTTTAACAACAGCAGGAAAATGATTTAAATTTTCTTTTTTTTAAATAGCTTCTACTATTATGTTCAATTTTCAGTTTTTAAAAACAATACCCAATCACCTTCACATACTTATCTTTCTTTGTGTTTAATGAATGGCACACTAGTTTTTTACATTGGCAATGTCATCATTTGACAGACATTGTGTATAACAGTAAAGCATTGACCCATGTGAAAATCTTTTTTTAAGGGAGTCTGGACTCACATCAGTGGGTATGGGGGACTAATAGTTGCTACCAACCTGCATTTGGAAAAGCCACTTGTTTTGGCCAGTGAGCACAATTTCCATACAAATACCAATCACCACTGCTGTAAAATGTTATTGAGGAAACTCTGATGTGCATGCTGACATGTGTATTTGTGTGTGTGTGTGTGTGTGTGTACGTGTGTGTGTGTGTGTGTGTGTGTCTGCGTGTGTATTTTTGCTACTCTTGTAAAAGGTGGTTTACGTTTTGGACCTCTATAGAGCTGACATTGTTGTCATTTTGGATGGTTCTAAATTCTTAGGGGGTAGTTACAAATTTTGATTTGAGTAAATGGTGCTGACTAGAAGACATTTTGACCAAGCAAGTAGAATAGAAGTTGGATTCGATCCTCACAAGTATTATCAAATGAAACATGTGTCTGTGTGTGTGTGTGTGTGTGTGTGTGTGTGTGTGTGTCTGTGTGTGTGTGTGTGTGTGTCTGTTTGCTAAGCAGCGGGGCCAGTCAAGAGCTGGTTGAGCATCTGAACTGCTTCCAGCTGCACAGATTTACAGGTGCCACTGACCCTTTCATCATAGGAAGTCTCCACAACCGCCTGGGCCTCCCTCTCATCCATCTATTCATTGCTCCTCCTCCTTCCTCCCGCCTCAAACACCCAACCCACCCGCCCTCTCACAGCTAAAAAAATCCCCCTCTGTTGAAAAGCCAGGAATCTTTCTCAATGACTCCATCTTGCTGGTTAGAAGTGAAAAGCAAAGCAGTGCTGGCTGGCCTCTGCAATCACTAGCTTGCATCTGTCTTACATAAGTCCATGGTGTGTCTGAACTGGGAATAGAAGTTAGCTGAGGTGGTGTTTGAGAGATTTAGTGAACATATCACCTGCTGTTTGGTGGACATTTATTTCAAAGTTTCTTACAATACTATGGATTCATGCATTTATTTTACAAATGTGTGAGCTCATGTGTGAGCTCAGTATTTTTCAGTGCCAACCAACAGAGGTATGAGTATGACTAATGAACACCTCAACACTTTCAACTGTTTGAAGAGCTGAAACTCCTGTATCACATCATGCCTGATTATTTCAACGTGTTGTGTAGCAGTCATCTTAAGCAGCCAAAGCTGTTTTTTTTTTACTTGAACACTCTGTAATAATTCAGGCCATTGCCGCAGGAAAGTCGCCTTTGATTTTTATACTTTTTCTGTTGTCATGAGACATTAATTGATACATGTTAGTGTAAACACATTCTTTGGACAAGAGAATTGTGCTGCACTCTGCGTTGATTTCCAAATATTTAGATACAAGGATTTTACTAAACAAATTACAGTGTCTTGGATTCGGATGATCATTCTCAACCCCCAGAGACAGCTTCGCAATTCTCCTGGAAGTTTAATTTAGATTTGATAATTTACCCTAGATAGCTACAGGATTCTACATGAACCACTGGTTGACCATATATAATTGTGGCCTCATGTCCTAGAATTTTACCAAAATCAGTGTGCATATCCTTTGTTTGGATGTGTTCAATTGAAATTGTGACTCCTCACAGCGTTGGACGAAGTCTTCAATTATTTGTACGTGGCCTGTGTCATGTTTATGCAGCAGACTCACTACAACGTCATCCGCATATTTAATGATGGTCCCATTTACATATTTTCTCTGACACATGTTCACATATTGAATGAAAAGAAGTACACTGTAGAAGAGTAAAGCTGACCAGACAGAGCTCCATTAACCCTTACTCTCTGTGTCCTTTTTGTTAAAAAATCCAAAATCCAACCAACTCAATCATTTTTATGCATGTACCATTTCAATACAGGAAATGAATATCCTTCTCCTCAATGTGTGCCAAACGAAAAAGTAAACTGGTCCTCGCAAACAAACAGAAAACATTGACACGCTGTGTTTTTATTTATAAATACTACCTACTAAGCTGACAGTATATTATATTGTTTACAGACCCGATCCCAAGACTGGCAAACTTTTGTTACTCCTCAAAACTGACTTTGGAAAGAGTGCTCTTCAATACTCTGACCTTTTCAGATGTATTGGATGCTGTTGTATGTTGTTCAATGTTTTAACTCTGTTCTAATTCTTTTGCTGTACTTAGGTCTCAGGTTGCTTTTGTTAACCGGCAAAACCATATGCTACAAATTGAAAAATAAAATTAAGTTGGTAATTTGTAAAAAAGTTTTATCTCAATAAAAAATCTACTACTCTTCCTTAACATGTTAGTAAACCCTTGGTTTTACACTATATCTGTTTTATGTGCTTATTGACTGACTTGATAGCTCCAAAACTCCAGGACCACAGAGCAAAGTTGGCTCACACTGTGCCATTCAAAGTGGCCATTAACATCTCCCCACCAGATAGATTAGTGCAAATAGCCTCTTGTACGCCTGAAAGCCAATTACACCTCCATTCTTGTAATAATGAACTCATGAACCCAACTTTATTGGAAAAGGCTGAGAGATTGGAATCAATATGGAGGGACTGGAGAGGGCGAGGGGTGCAGTGAGCTAGATTCACTGCACAGTCTGAAAAGCTTCCCCAAACTTGAATTTATTTATATGTCGATGGGTTGCCTAAGAAATCAATGTCGCTCGACTGCTCAGCCTGTATTGCTTATTTGCAGGGCGTGATAGGAGTAGTCTAGGTAGACAAATTCAGCTGCTTAAGATGAATATTTACACATTTGTATAACAGGATGACATGGTAATGGCAAAATAATGAATCTACGTTACAGGTCCTATCTTGAAATTGTGCATAATATAGCTATTAGTTTCTGTGGATTGAACCCAGGGGAATCATTCAGGGGTCCTGGAAAAGAAGTTAGCACTAAAAGATACACACACACACACACACACACACACACACACACACACACACACACACACACAGCCCACAACAATTCAGGACCCCAGCAACCTAAATGGAATCCTTCCAGCCTTTCGCCAAAATGGGATCAAAGTCCATTGACCCCCTGTAATCCATTAAGATGAATTAATTTGCCTGCATATCAAAAAACTATTAAAAGACTGAGGTCAGAGTCAAGTAAGGTCCAAAATGTTATTGATTTTGGAGGTCAGATAAACGCTCAGAGAGATGGAATTCAGTGCAAAGACATTTACTGGACAATGCTATATCACCTCAGTGTAATACTGGATCACTCAGGAGGAGATGGACATGTGCAAATGATGCCAGTAGCAGGGACAACTAAGCCCTATATCTGTTATGTGGAAATGGACAAATACAACTTTATACAAACGTTTTTACCAACTTGTTCGTATTGAGATTGTGCTTGGGCTTACTTTGGTTTTTACATTTTGCGTTTAACGTTTTTATCACTAAGTTGTTGCTGCTTTTGTTGTTTACAGTAAGTGCTATTAATGTTTTTAGTTTCTCAATTTTTGAATTCATCGCCAAAACTAGTGCTGCTAGATTGACTGATTTATTGATTGCAGTGAATTTTTTTCGTGTGTGTCACTCTTTCTAACCCTTTTTCACTCTGTTGTATCCACGAATTTAGCTTAAATGCAGGTAAAGTTAATTTTAGATAAAGAACAACTTGTCACGGATTATCAGGATTTTGTTGAGGTTGATTTTAAGCAATGACCAAATAATCGTGCAGAAAATATCTAAAGACAGGCATAGATGGAGGAAGAGAGTCTGCAGAAAGAGCAGGTGAGAGAGACATCTGTACCCAAAACCTTGCGGATTTATCTGCTGACCAACCAGCTAGGATGCCCATATTTAGCATTTGACCTCCAAAAACACAAAGCGCTCATTATACTCAGTAGAGTATGATGAAATGTTCATAGTTGCTTTATTGTTGTTTTGCATAAAACATCTACACACATGTGTAGTGACTTTAACACACCCTTGCACTTCTTGAACGTTTTAATGAGAAGGAGAGTTGTGTGCCCAGACATAGAGGGGAAGTCAGGCTTCTTCCTGAAACATGAACATATCTGCCAGCAGTTGAATGAATCAGTTATTTATGAAGATGAGAGGCTTTCATCTCTACATCACAAATGGTTTGTTGTTGCTTTTGTTGTTTTTTCCTGGGGTGGGGGGTGGGGGGGAGTGTACAGTATAAAAACTGTGTTTTATAATCAAAACATGCTTTTAGCTACATAAATGTGTGTTTGTTTCACAGGGACTTGTGAGGACTGAGGCACTGAGGACTGGGACTGAGGCAAACATGGAGTGAAGTGTATGTAGGTGTCTTGTTTTGTGTTTTGTTGTTCTTAGAATATTCTTAGAGGTCCAAAGACACCACCTCACCTTTTTGGATTCAAATACACACACATTGCAGTCCTGAGTTTTGAGTTTGATCTCTGTGCCATGTAAAGCACACATTGTGTTTTGCACAGTAGCATTATGAGATGAGGAAAAGCTTCCTTTATAAACACACATAGTTTGTGTTTAACAAGATGGCCCCTGGCCAGAGAACGTCCCCTCTGATGTGGACGTTTTTGTGTGGCTTGTCCCTTTTCCTGGTAAACAGTGCTGGACCTGACGCCTTTCCCTTACATGGGGATAGTGGCACGGGATCCTCAGGATGGGACGTAACCGCGTCAGCACTTCCTTGCGTCACCCCCCTCCCTCTGAAGTGCGACTCTTGCGTGTTTTATTGCAAGGCCTGGGTGAGTATGAAAACAAACGGGGGCCAGACTCAGAAGCTTTGATCTCTGTTTCCTGGTCCATTATTTACGTCTGTTTCTCACGAAGCTTTTTTTTCATTCTCTTTTACTTGATTACTATGCGCTTCCTCACACATTTTCAGACTGAATCCCAGACAATGTACTCCAGTTTAATGGCTTCTTCTTCCAGGAAGCTATAAAGGACTTTCGAGTTATTGTCTTTTGTTGTTTTTTTGTTGATCCATTTGACAAACTATACAATGAATAATGAAAAATACAAAAACAGGAGAGACATGATCAAGTGCATCATGAAGTTGAATGAAAATTGCAAATGGCAAGACAAAGTAGGTTTTCCCTATCTTAAATACTGTGTGGACAAAAAATTATTGCTTGAATCTGCATCGTCCAAGTTTGTGGTTAGAAGTGAAAAACCTCTTCTTCCAGACCACCTCTGAGCTAGACACAGCAAAATATGAGGGGGAAAAAAGAAAAAAGCTATTTGATGAAATGACCAAAAAACTGAAAAGATAAAACATGGAGTCAGTTGCAATTAACCGGAGTTCATCGAAGGTCTGAGCGGTGAGCTGACCAGCAGGTCTCTCACCCTGACCCACGCGCTCCACCAGCTCAGCAGATAGATCAAAAAGGCCTGTCCTCAGTGGAAACCACTGCCCTGTTTGAGCCAAGCTGGTGGATGTCATTAAGAACCCTGCCACAGAGGGTCACCGCAGGGCCCAGTTAGTGTCCTGGGCTGAATTTGATGTATGATCCAGGAGTTTTTTGGGCAAATTTACACACAAAACACACACACCCTCCAGTTTCCCCACTGTCGGGCTGTGCAGATCACAGTATGTGCATGAGTGTAAATATGTACACTGTCCCATGCCCCCCATCTTTGCCATGATGCTTCTTGGGGGCCCGTGGTGTTTTCTTGTAAACAAGACAAGTTAAACTTACTTTCAGTGTTACTTGCCAAAACTAAATGTTTGTATCATTGAAGTCTGACAACCATGAGTATTTCTATCCTCATAAAACCTTTGTGAAGACAATTTGTTTTTAAAATGTTAATTTTGAATTGTTTTCTGACATGCATTCCTCTCCTTCACTGCCTTACCAACTGAAAAGTATGAAAATGGCAGGATATGAATTGCACATGCTCATCCTCATACACAATAGAAACAAAACTGGGACTTACTCATAGAAACATGGCTCCATGGAACTATTAGTTGTCAAAAACTCTCCAGGGCACCTTCAAGACTGTTAATGTTACATTTGAGTTTAATGGATTTCACCTCAAAAGCATTTCGACTTTCAGTTGGTAGCCTACAATACCACAAACACAAAATGGATTTGCTGCAGATGACAATTCTTTTGATTTTCCTTCAGTGTTACAAATATTACATTCAACTCAAAGTTTATTTACTGTTCTGTTAGTTCTGTGCATAACCTGTGAGTTCTGGAGCACCTATGGTGGTTTCTGTGGAATTTTAATGTTTTGAGCTTTTTTATGCCTTTGTTGATAGTGACATTCAACAAAGTAATGTAAATGTTTGAATTTTTTTTCATCTTTAATGCAAATCCCTCTGCAGTATCTTTGCTCACCGGAGATCATTTGTCAATCACATTGTGTGCACTGCGATGTCCATCGCTTTGATTCTATGATCGCGTAAGTTTATATTTCAGGTGTTGACACCCTTTTCTTTATTGATGTAGCCATGATACATACATATTACTGTACTGAGAATCCCAAGAAGTACTAAAAAGACAGCTGTTTTTTCCTGCAGCAAACACAAAAGTTAAGCGACACAGCTAAGTGTGCTACATCTAAGGAGCTAGAGTCGCTTTCCAAACAAACCTACAGTGTGGTTTTGCTTTAATGAGCTGTTTTATAGTTGTCGCCAATCAGTCAGTCATCTGTCATTATGTCTTTCCTTGCATCCGCCAGTAAGTTTCCAATATCAGGAGCACTTAAATGCATCAACTGAGAGATCAGAGTCATGCCGCTACCTCGCTACAAACACGTCACGGGTGAAATAATTGGAACTAGTTTGGGGGTATTTGTAGCCGACAAGGAAAGATCCTGCCGAGGGAGGAGGGTAGACATAAAAGGGATGAAGGGGCGAAAGTGACAAAGAGCTGGGCAGATACAGAGAGCAAGACGGGGAAGTGAGTCTGGCCATCGCGTGTTTGAAAGCAGCAGTTGGGACACTGATGACAGAGTGGTCTTTGGGAATTTAAGAGCAAGGGCTCAGAAGTGGGCGTTTCCCCCCACAGAGGACTGGGCCAGGAAGGAAGGCTTTGGCTTTCAAAGCGTCCACAGCTTTATTTATATTACATATTTTCATCGCCAAGACTCTTTCAAAGGGAGGAGAGGGCTGTTTTCTGATTTCCAATAAGCTTTGGCCTCTGTCTTTTACTTCCCTACTCTTTCTCTAACAATGTATTTGTTTCCGGAGCAACGTTAGCCCGAGGTCTGCATGTGAGGACCGTGTTTACTACTGAAAGATGCAGTCAGTGCTATTGTTGAATGTGGAGAGAGTGATGGGAGGTTGCTTAATTGTTTTGCCTCACCTGTTTTCCAGTGGGGTTTACAAACAGAGAGGAATAGCTAAACGAACAATGGTACAGAGGCCTTGGAACAACTGTATGATGAAAGGTATGGTCTCCACACCACTTAGACATCAATTCTTTTTTGCTAAAAGTAGCCTTTTTTTTATTTTCCTCATTAAAATCGCATGCACTCCCTGGCTCAAATTACTAACAATGAAAGATAGTTATTGCTGCATTGTTGTTTTGTACTATGATTTTGGTGTCAACGGATATGCTGTATAAATACTTACCTTGCAATACAATACTGTACATCCAGGGTTTACAGGGGTGAATATTTGTGCAAATCTAAATAAATCCTGAATGGAAATTTCCCACTGAATGTTTTTGTCCGTGCATTGGACAAAACATTAATTCAAACTTTAGTAAGAAGCTTTGGAAGCTGCTAACAGCCACATGAAGCAGATTTGATGCTAACACCTTATTTATTGTTCTTTAAAGTACAAAGAATGCATTGCAAAAAGTTGCTTTTTGCCAAGTTATTATTTTCCATAATTATTTAATTTTCGATTCAATTTACTGCCCAAACAACTAAAAGGACCAAAAAGTATGCCTCCACCTTTGACAGTTAACCCCGGCCGTGCCACCAGTGGCATCATTAACCATCATTAGGCCAAGACAGCTACTGATAAATTAGTCATCCATCAAAGGTTCCCATATCATCTGGAGTCCTCTGATCATTATTGGAGGCAAACAATCGTGTCACACGGTATGCTGTCAACCTGCTGCCTCCTCCCATCTCAGTCTCCTCTTGGGAATGGACCACCCCCACAGCAAATCAGCATCTGTGCCTTGAGGGAATTAAAAAAAATCCGTCAGGGCTACTCTTTACTTCAATGAGGGGGGGAAGCTTTCCAGCTCCTGTCCAAAACTCAGGTAAATTCTGATAAAGTGGATGGCATCACCTTCCTCTATCTCTTCCCTTGCAGAGAGTTATGTGGACTGTGATTGAACTGCCCTCCAAGGTCTTTAGGACAGTTTCTAAATTCCTGAGGCAGTTTAAGTCACAGGGAGCTAAATGTGTAAAGAGGTAAAAGTAGACCAACATGTTGTTTGGATCAAAACACTTTAGGAAAACAATAATCCAACAATTGTCCCCTGTTAGTAGTTTGCCAAATGAATACTGTACTTCACTGCGCTTATGATCTGCTCACTGAATTTGAATATGGTGAATGTTGTGGTTCAATTGTTTATATAAAAATTGATTTAATTGACAGCTAATATGGATTTAATTCATTAACACAAACATCTGTTATTACATTTCAAAAACTGGAAATGCCGTGCTAGACAAATTTATTGTGATTCCTATTAACTTCTATTTGTATTATATTAATACATTATTAAATGTATTAATATAATACTGTAGAAGATCATCTATAATTTATGTCTAAAGATGTAGCAACACAACTTTAAAAAAAGGTGACTTCAAGTAAAGGTACTGCTTGTGCCTCTCCATGGCACTCCTGAGACACCTCCTTGATGGCACAATGCTTAATTAATTAAGAACGCAGTGGCAATTGCCCCCCAGGACCCTGGGGTAATCATACAGGGAAAATTACAGCATGGTGAGCTGTGGGCTGGGAGAGGGGAGCCACTGATGCTGTTGTCATTGTTGATTAATATCTCTGTATAGATCCTGACACCGCAGTGCATGTGTAACCTGTCACTGAGCACCCATGTGTCTATTCATCACTGCTTGGGAGGTGTTTGTGTGTGTGCTGACAGGGTGTACAATTGTGTGCATCATTCTGAGCTTTTGTTCATTAATGTGTGTTTTGTGTGTGTGTACAAGATGGGGCATGTACTGTATGTGTGCCTGCTGCATATTTCAGCGTTATTGCATGTTTGCACATGCCCCTCTTATACTTATTTGTGTGTGTGTGGGGGGGGTGAGCTGGCAGCAGCTTCATGTAAACAAGATGGTGATGCCTGATAAGAACAAGTTACACTTTTGGTGACAAAATGCTGATAAAGTCATGCTTTTTGGGGGCAGGGCGGGTGGGGAAGACTATAAGGAAGTGTATTGATTAGCCTTATTACCCAAAGCATCCGTCTTGGGATCGAGTGAGGGGAGGGAGGAGGGGTGGGAAATTAGCCGGGCCCCACCTCTGTTGACGAACTGATTGCTCTGGGGGCCCTGAGGAGAACAAATGGCCCCTGCCTGTCTACACATACACACAGACACTTATCATTGAGATCCTTGCTCATTTTCACTATCTTTCATCCCTACTTTATATTTTACAACCGGATATACACACTTTTTTAAAATCATCATTTAAAACAATTGCCACACTACATAAAACTGAGGCAAATTCACAAACACTCTGCGTTGGTTGGGTTTGTTAAAAGAGGTTATTCCTCATCATTTTATAAAGTAAATAGTGCATGAAGGGATGGGGTTGAACGGAATAGTTCTTCAGTATTATAGAGGAAGCAGTTTATGATTGTTTTCTTAATCTATGAAATCTGCTCAGTTTGCTAAACCATTATTTTAATAAGTAAAGAAAACATTTTCAATATACACGTAATCTCTACAATCTATATTCATACTTTAACAACTAGGGAATCGTTTTTTAATAATTACAGGATACTTGAAAGACATTGTTACTAATCTGCCGCGAACAGTTGTTATCAGTGTGTTCTGCTGCTAGTAAAAAGGTACTTTAAAGGTGCTTTATTGTCACATACACATGCATGTAGGGAAATTCCTTCTCTGCATTTAACCCATCCCTCCAGGGAGCAGTCACTAGCTTTGACATTAATTTAACAGTCAAGTACCGTGGAAGCCGAACCGCTCCGTAAAAATATGTTTCATTGGTTACACCCACCATTTTCTCAGATCTGTTATCAAACAAATGTTCATGGACATTGTCGATTTACTTCCCAAATTCCTTGTTTATTTAGCGTTGGGCTAACTGAGATGTTTTACAGTACATTTAAATCATGCTTTCACCCTTGTGAACTATTTCTGGTTACTAAATTAATTATTGTGTTGTAGGGTTACCTCCCGAGGGGGCTTACTGCTATTCTTTTCTGGTAATATTTCCTGACATGAAGAACAGTGTCACTAATTGGACAGCTGGTCTATTCATTTGTGAACCCATTTTTCTTGATACTGTGATAATTCAATTTTACAATGGTTGCATTTGAAATCCCCCCCTGTTCATTCATTCACTACACCCTTTATAATCTAAACTCAGTAGTGAGATTTCAGACACTTGAATTATTCTGGTGTACAGTAGAGTCACACAACAGTACTATTTGCATCCATGAAAGGCAACACATTGCTCTTTGGGATTGTTATCAAAAAGCTGTGTACATATCATGGACAGTACTCTTTTAGTTCAATTGTGGGAATTTTTGGGGGAAAACTCAGAATCCAGACACTCAAACCGGCTAAGGGTCAGTATAGTGCACTATTGTAAAAAAAAAGGACTAATTTGAGATGTAACCAATAGGCCTATGTTTGGTTTAACTCTTGTTTGTGGTGACTTATCTTTTTCTAATTTGTTTTTGTTCACATTTTTGTCCACTCTGCTTTCACTGTTTCAGATGCCAACTTCTTGTCTTTAACCTTCTTTGGAAGTGTGTTTGCTTGCTCTAATGCTGTTAATCTACCTGCTTGGCGAGGGGAGAAGAATTAATTGCTAACTGGTGAAAAACCACAAAAGGCATCTCTATTAGTCACAACAAAGGCAGCACATTGCAACCTAAGTGCTCTTTCTCAGCCAGCACTGGCAAATCTAAAGTATCTATCATTACTCATCAATTTTAATTTAAAGTGATTTCTGCTATGTAAATTATGAAGTACACTTCTTTTATTCCATTTCCCAATATGGCTCTCCGCACTACCCCACAATCTATGTGTTAATCACATTTCACTGTGATGATCTACTTTACCGAGCTTATTGATGAAACAGCTGCAATTACTTAGCTCAATATTTCCCACATTAGTCAACCTTAGAAGTGTTTCACATGTCCATTTATCTACATGGGTTTTTAAAGGGCATGATATCGGCTTCAAAGTGCATTCATATTTTATTCTATTGAGATATTGCTTGGCTGCCGGTAATTCATAACCCTAAGTAGGCATAATAGCCCAATGAGGATGGACGTTCCTGATGGGAAAGCTGTTTCCTATGGAAGGGGTTTCTCTTCTACTGCTTAGCTAAAAGATTAAGCCATTCAATTACCAATTTCCCTGTCAAGCAGCAGGAAATATGGTGGTTGTTTTTCTAGAGACTGAAGAAAGATGATGAAAACCTTTTTTAAAAGATATTCTTTTACATATTCTGCATTATCACTTCTTGTTTATGACAAGAGAGTAAAATTACTTCTGTGAATTGCTGACTTCTGTGATGCTAAGGTCCGTTAGGGTCGCCATAGCTGTGACCATCTTAGTGCTGTAAAAAATGAGGTCACTTTGTTCTGCTGTTTCACCGAATTTCCCCAAAGGTCAGAACAGAGGATCTGGATCCATCCTGCTTCTATTTTCTTTTCCGCAAAACACTCATCTACACTACACTACATCTTGTTTTCTATATGCTCTTAAAGTTCAGCCAGAAGTTCTACAAAATTCATATCTTTACAAAAGAAAAGCAACAGCCATATTTTGCATCAATTATTCCCATGCTTTTTCACACTGAATATATAGTTAGCATCACTAATACTCATCAGATACTAATTACCGGCCCCTGACATCCTCCTTACAGCAAGCCAATTCATATTCCAAGTCCTTCCCCACTTAACTCAGGGTAAAAATCATTATGTTTTCTTCTGTTTTCTGATTGCATTATTCTTGGTTAAGAAAAGACCCTGGTTCACTAAGGTACTCCACATGGAGGGAGGGGGAGGGTGTCTGTGTTAGTGGGATCAATCAAGAGCCATCTTCCCCTTGCCTTACTGTAAACGTGCTAAAGTATTTATGAATTAATTGACTTTCTCCATCCAAATAAGAGGAATCTACCAACGTCTCCTGAGCTGTGGTGTGGAGGTCACAGGCACTCTATGTAATAAATAGAAAAGGGCACTTTTATACTGACATTGGAACTTGACCTATTAGTGTAGGTATTATATGCATGAGAAAAGGTTTAGCATCACTGACAATAGACTAAAGATAAGAGAAACTGAAGGTTTACTTCGGAAAATTTGGGTAACATTGGTCTTGTATTACAAGCTTCAGTCAGCCCTATTGTCCACAGCTGCAATTATCATGTATGGGTTTGTTCAGTATTCCTTTATAGGCCTTTAACATTATTCTGGGATGCATCTAAAGTCTGAAAGCTGTTTCAATTGCTTCAGACGCTTACAACCACGAAATCATTTAATTCCAGGGTAAATCCAGTTCCATTGTTAGCATTAAATTAGTCAAACCCACCATTGTTTCATAGCTGGTTACATTTCAAGCACAATTGCCATCTGTTGACACTTTTTTCGATCTTACAAATCTTAAGCTGGAGAAAATATGTATATGTGTACTTGTTTTTTGTGTAATAGTACTACAAAACTGTTTACCACAGGGTAGGTTTCCTTTTAATCATGTAATAGTGAGGTGATACGCTCGATGAGCTTGTTGATGGCAAAGCCTGGTGATTTTGTGGATGGATTGGTTTGTGTGTGTCATACAATCCATTGAGTTTTGGTGAAGGTCAGTCCCATTGTGGCCAACACTGTAATAAACACAGTGACAGATTGCACCGTTAAGGATGGGTGTATGTTTAATGTCTGCATCACTTCATAGCCTACATCACTGAGGTGCAGCAGAGATCACACGTTGTGACCCTATTGCTATGAACAAAGGTGGTGCACTGTACAGGGCTGCATAGGCTTGACCACTCGGCGTTGGTGAAATGTTCACGTTCTATTTCATGTAGGTCTCAGTGTCTGTATATTACAGCTGCGAGATCAGATTTCTGCTCCCTATTTGTCTTTAGCGACAAAGCAGTTTGAAGACTTCAAAGCTCCCAGCCAATAGCATAAATGTGCTCCTGGACGGTTCCATTGACCCTGATGGGTTGTTTGGACCACAACTTAGACGGCCACTACCTATAGGTAGTGGAGGGGATGCGGAAACACAACGCCTGGAGTGTGGCGCCTCGGCCACAATAGCAGCAACAAGATGTCAGCTCGATGAGACGGCGCCCCACATGCGGCGGCTGCGCCTCCCATAGAACCCGGCTCCAGCTCCCCCATACCACCATCCTCCCCGGCGTTGGCATCCCCCACCAAACATCAAACCAACGCGGCCACAAGGATAGTCTGCTGATTATGCGTATTGATGTGAGTCCTGAGTCTCACATCCTTCGTGGGCCTCGTTTTTGGTACTCTGATCCACTTACATATTTAGTTTGCTGACCCCACCATGCATCCACAGCATATATCAAGCAGCAGCCACATTTTCGACGCTGCCTACTATAGCTTGTGAGAAACGAACAAATTGCTTCACACAGACATGCGCTTGGCCGCTCTCGAAATACTGTGCAGTGTGGAAAAGCATGTAACCCATGATGAATACATGGATGTTAAATCTAATCACAAAAAGCTATATACTTCAATTTGCCAGCCCTCCCCCGGTTCTTTCCGGCATGGTAAAAACTATCATGCTATCTCAAGTTGAGAAAACGGCTCAGATGATGTCAGAGCTGGCGGAGCTGCTGGAAAAATATGCTATAGCATAATCTCCCGCGTTTTTCCAGAGAAGGAAAAAGACAGGTTTTTCTTCTGTTATTTCCTCAAACAGGAGCAATGATGAGACCAATTGCTGGACCTGGGCATGTTCACATTCCTGTCATCTCCAAACACAAAAATTCCTGTTCTTCTCCTTCCTGGGAGCTCAATATACATTTGGCTACTATCTGGCCCATTGTATGCCCTCCAAATTGTTTTTCATTATGCAGAGGGGTTAATGATTATGTTAGACAACCTAATCCTTGTGACACCCTCATAGAGAGCTCCACTCCACACTGGGGAGGCTGTGAAACATTTACAAACACTGAATTCACAATAAACTGGCAAAGGTTTTGCCAATACCATCACAGGCGGTAGTTTATCTGGAGCTGTGGTCACACAGACCCCTGCGCTAAATCAGATTTGTGTACACCTAACCATGGGGCAGACCTGATATTGCGGAGGGTGTCCCTCTCATAACAATTGGAAATTAGATCCCACTCTTGTTCAGATGCTGTGGAACAGGTTGTGAGGGCAAAAGTGGATCTGTTTGCCTCATGAGACAATCCACAGTGAACACTGTGATTCTCTATGAAGGCACAAGACAGGTCTTCTTTTTCCCCCCGTCTACCTGACTCCTTGTCTCCTGGCTCGCATTCAGGAAGAGAGCCTGGCGGCCATTCTAGTGGCACTAGAAAACATGAGCGTACCATGGTTCCCGACTCAGGGGGACGTCATCCTCATACCAGTTGCCATATGGCACAGGGACGTACTGTTGCATCTGGACTGTGCAATCTCCCAACCTGCAATGATAACCCTACGGCGGTTAACCTGGCCACTGAACGGGAGCCCTTGGAGAGGTTAGGGTGTCTGTTTGAGTTACGGTACTTAGACAACAGATCCTGTGGCAGCAGAGCTCACTGTGTTAGCCAATATGCTGTATGTGAATACACAGAATTTAAGTCACAGAATGACTGAATAATGAAGAAATTAATGCATAAGGCCGCCATCCTTACATGTTTAGCTTGACGGTGGACAGCTTTCCAGCGTGGGTGTGTGGAGACAAGCAGTGGACACAACCTCGTGTCAAGTTTTTGAAGAGCGTGTTGTAGCCTTTTTTCATAGTGCCACAAGGACTGTGGAGAAGAGATAGGGTTTTGCGCATCCCATCCCTGAAGCATTTGTTGAAGGGGATCAAACGACAGAAACCTGTTGTGCATTTTCTAACACCTTCAGGGAATTTAATCCCAGTTCTCCGGGTTTAGGGGTTCCCCTTTTGAGCCTCTGGATCAAATCTCTAATAAAATGTTGTTTCTGTCGACAGCGCTCCTCATAGCCTTGACATTGCCTAGAAGAGTGACTTATGTGTGCTGTTGGTCTCACGTCCTGCTTTTTCTATAAGAGAGGACGCAAGTAGCTACTTCACAGCCCAATCTGTTATTCAAGTCGAAAGTCAGAATCATTTTTTCGGCCGAAAATGTGAGTGTTTCTTTCCTTCTGCCTCATTACAGAGAAGCGGAATAAGCGTCTAACCGAGTCTGCCCAGTGCACGCGTTATCTCAGCATGTTTTACGCACGGCAGGAATCAAGCGGAGCGGCTGTTCGGAGCAGCACCCACGGCCCTCCTCAGAGGTATTTGGGATGCGTGTTGGGCATCCCCATGCCATTTTCCTCCTCTTTCATTGTGCTCTATCATATCTGGCATGCTATGTCTCCTGCACCACAGTGCCCGTGAGGAATGTGCTTTGCATTAATTAATGATGATTTGAATCTTAATTATGGAACACCTTCAGTCAAAACTCTGCACCAAAGTGATTTAGTATTTTTATTCAGGAATTCAACTGTCTGTTGTGTAAAAATGAAAATGAAAATCACTAAAATCATCAACTCAAGTGTCATTATGAAGCAAAGGAAACAAACACAAAGTGTTGGTCTGTACCGTTTGTGCTGTTAGTTATTTGTAGTTTGCTGCTAGGATGCAGCCTGTTGGCTGTCAACTGCCAGGAGCTGACTGCATGACGATTCAATCACCATTAACCGTTTTTATTGTTCTATCAGACTATTCTACTTGAGAGTCTGCTCTTGAGACTTTGCTCTAATTATCGGGACAAAGGCTTGCATTTCACGACAGTCACAAATTTTTTGGGACGTCTGGTCACCCTATGCCAAAATGCACGCCACCTAGCCTACCTCAGAGTATGGCCTCTATGGCCTTCCAAATGAGTATGTACTTCATGTGATTTTGAACACGCTGCCATGGTTCTGTAGCACTCAAGTTCTAAATCTCTTATGAAGTTAAACTGTAACCCATAATAGATCAGATGAGACACAACAGGCTTGGTCCAAGTCCCAGGTCAAGAACCCAGTGTAATTGTTGTTTTTAGAAGGATTTCCAACCTGGGGAACTAAAGTTGTTAAATTGAAAACACTAATTTGGTGAAAAGTAAAGGTACTTTATATCAGTCAAACCATAGGAAAAACCCAACTACAGCAGCAGCAATGAGCTTTAGGTTGTTCTTTGAAGAACCTTCTCTCTTCTCAGTGTTTAAATGTTTGTGCCTCTCCTGTCTTGTGGAACCAAGTGCTTCTGTGGTTGGATATTTCTAATGCATCCCAGATCATGAACGACCACAGTTTGAGGTGAATTATTTGCGGCGCCCGACGTACATCAGCAGTCTGTATTTGAAGCAGTCTAAATCATGTGATGTCACAAGATTCATTTTGCATGCCTTTTGCCTACTCCCACTTGGTGTAGGAGGCTCCCAAACACTTGGGTGGTATTGGAGTAGGCAGGAGGGAGCAGACATTTCTTTTTAACGGGAAACATGTTGAACAAGCTTCTTCCCCTGCCATGGTGTAGCAACCACAGGAGGAGAACAGTGTAACCAATCGCCCTGAGAAAACATTGTGGTTCGACCACCACTTATGACGCTGGACTGGATATGAAGAGATGCCGTTTGGAGGGGATTCTCAAAAGACAGAAAGAGGGTAGGTCTGCCTGCTAGCAAACACTCTCCATGGCTGCCTTTTTTGAAGATACAAGATCCATGTGAAAAGTTGTGTCTCACCTCAAAAGCTGTCAGCAAAAAACACATCTCTCTCGCTCCAAAAGACTGTAAGATACAGGATCTCTTTTTCCTTTTTATTGGGAAAAAATGAGATTTGGTTTCTGTTTGGGCAACAACCACAAGGCTCGCCAACTTCCAGCTGTGATATTACCTCTTTTATTTTAGGTGAGACCACACGTGAAGCCCTCTCACCCCTGACAACGGAAACGGAGAGTATTTTTAGCAGAAAAACTCCTCCAGTTTGACTTTTCCTTTAAAGATTTATGATCCCCTTTTTCAAGGCAAATAAAAGAATAACACATGAGGGAACTAAGAATACCAGCCACCTACATAGAAAATGATACTGGAAGATATTTGTATCTTTCCTATTTGCAGTAATGAGTGTCACACAAAACCAGGGCGTTTTTTTTGTAACCTTTAATTCTTTATTTCTGATTTATCAAAGCAGGTTTTCAGATTTTAAAATATCAACTTTGTCAGTTGCAGAAAATCTGAAATTAATTTATAACTGTTTGGGTTGAGAGCAAATAGAGAGAGGCTGGGCAGATCCTGGTTGAGTGTGTACATTTTGTGTGTGTGTGTGTGTGTGTGTGTGTGTGTGTGTGTGGGAAAGTGTGTGTGTGAGTGTAAGTGTGTGTGAGTGTGTGTGAATTGCACAACACACATTTACAGCTTCCTGGCGAGGGGGAAAGGCACGATTCAAAATGGCCAGCTATGATTTGAAGAATTTTGACACAATCAATTAGATAATGATGGCATTAGTAACCCTTGTATATATTGGCTATTTACTTTGGTCTGCTCAGTGTACTCATAGATAGAAGATAAAAAAAGTTGTCTTTTGTTGGCTTGACTTAACTGTCACGACCTCCGTCGGTGGTGGTGATCGGTGCAAGCACTGCAACCCTTGTCTCACAGCAGTTTGTGAAGTGGTCATGTTATTTTGATCTATTGATTTGTCAAAGGGGACACAAAAATCATGAACTACGACTGCCAGGACACGATTTGCTGTCTCTAGGGAACGCAACCACGGGGAAAAGAAACGCCACACACCATAGACGTGACAACAACGGCCGTCGGGACACAATCCATGGTCTCTGGGGGACCTGGGACACAATCCGCAGTCTCTGGGGCGCGCAACGACGGGGAAAAGAACCGCCACACGTGGGATGCGCTACAACAACGGGACGGTTCTGGTTGGGAAAAGAAAAACGGGGAAAGGAACCGTCACACACAGGAGACTGCAACAAAAATGGGACAGTTGTGGTTAGGAAAAGAAGAAGGCGAAAAGGCACTGCCACACGGAAGACGCAATCCCCAGTCTCCGGGGTGAAAGTCCTGTGTTGTTTGACCCGTCCACCACCCCAACCAACCTCCTTAAGCAGATTTCTGGCTATTCGATGCCACACGCTACCGTAATCATGCTGTTTGTCGCACACACACAAAATATGCTTCCCATTAAATTATATTAGTTTAAGATTTGTGCTCACTACCACAGAAAAAATGAGAAAATCGTGTCCCTACACATAAATAAATAGATTAAATAATGTCATCATTTAAAAATATTTGTTCATACATTTTTGTACAATAGAATGGGTTGAACTTGAAGACTGAACTGTATAAAACCTTTTGTTATCCATTATTGTCTCAGAGTAATTTGTGTGTGTGTGTGTGTGTGTGTGTGTGTTTGTGTGTGTGTGTGTGTGTGTGTTTGTGAAGGGAGACACAGAGCGGGCCTACTACCAAAATCATTTCCTCAATCTTTCAATATCATTTCATTGTTAGTCCACAGCCCTACCACCTATTTTATTTAAAGTGTGTGTTTGTTTGTGTGATTGCGTGAGTGTGGTCATTGTTTGCAAAGTAAGGACGCACATGTCAACACAACACAACCACAATGTAGCTTCGCAAATTATTTTTGTTGTTTATGGGAGCACTATGTACTATTTAAGACTGTGTGTGTGTGTGTGTGTGTGTGTGTGTGTGTGTGTGTGTGTGTGTGTGTGTGTGTGTGTGTGTGTGTGTGTGCGTGTGCGTGTGCGTATGCGTGTGTGTGAGTTGACAACCATATCTGCATCCTCCTTGGGTTCGGTCCCATTTCCGCCTGGACAGTTCGAAAATAACTTGTAACCTTTCCCTCCACACACCCTCCACACTCACATACTCATACATTCACACACATGTTGCTTCCTCTGAACACAGGAGCACATCAATCAAGACTGGAGCTGGACTTTCTATCTCTTCCTGAGATAGCCAGGAGGAACAGGATCAGCAACACATGCAGATGCAGACACAAACAAATAATGAAGGTGTAATTTGTTTCCTTCTAGGACACACATAGGCATGCACACTCACTTAAAAACGTCAACACAAGAAAAATGTTACTAAATGTTTTCCAAACACAATTACTGATTTACAAATTTGTACATGATTGATGGCAGTTACAGATGCACCCATCAATTAAATGCATAGAGTCACACAAATGTTCCCAGCCGATTCACACACAGACACCAACAAAATCAACATAAAATCCAACACACAAAGATGTAAATGCACTAATACGCTACAGTAACCCATTGTTTTTCCTCTCTCCGTGACTTGGTAGTTTCCTATTTACTGGTTGGTTGTATTGTTTGAGCAGCAAGAAGCTTCTCCAACAACTGAGTCATTCACCTGCGTTGGCTTCAAAACCAGTCTTACAGTAAACAGCCACCCGTCAACGAGGGAAACTTTGATTCTTTTCCTCAACAGCAACACCTAGAAACCAGGAAATGCATCGTAACCACTGAGGACACTGAGATATTAGTCCTTTACTGTAAACATATGAGTCTTAGGTGACAATAACTGGTAGCCTAAAGGGTCTGCCCACTCCAGAAAAATTGTTGTGCAATAACGACTGTTGAATAATGTGTTACATTGTGTAGCATTAGAGAACGTAACACAATGTTAAAAAAGAGGTTCTTGTTGTCTACTGAGGAGCATTGTGTGAACAGTTTCCTTGAAGCCCTAAATGTGTTGAATGCATTTCCCTCCTCATAAAACATTTGCAGAGAGGATTTTTGAAAGAATTTGAAACCTATATTATTCACATCAATATTTGCTTTCTAGTGGTTGTGTTAGCTTAAAAAAATGATCCTTAATTTATCAAAGGTTAAAGCACTCATTATGCAAAGTGACCCATATTAGAATATCACGTTACTGAATTATAAACATATAATAAGTGATGGAAATGTATATAATACTTTAATGCACACTGCTGACCAAAATTATCTCCAAGACACAGATTGCAAGAAAAGGTTTTTCTGATATTTCAATATTGACGTTGCTCTCGCCAAAGAACTTGTCACCGGCTTTCCCTCAAGCATAACTCCTCATATGGTTTTGATATTCTGTGAAAATGATGATTACATCCCAGAAATCAAAACGCAAACACAGCATTCTTCCTTAACAATGTGTACTGTACACCCCATTTGAAGGTATTTCTGCATGTGCTTATGTGGTTGTGACTTTATGTATGTGTGAGCTAATTTCTATATACATCCTGCCCATCTTTGCTGGCTGTTTAAAGAAGTTTGAAACATGGAAATCAAGACCTAATCTCCTATTTTATCCCTGTGTGATGAACAGATCAGGATCCTGGAAGTCTTCTGCTAAAATTTGCACAGGGGAGGAATTACATGGAACGCAATTACAGAAACACACATGTTCATTTTACATGTTCACACAGATTTATTGATGGGCTATATATATATACACACTGTCATCCATAAACACCTGAATCTACATAAACAAACACACACTGAACATGTGGACTTGCTGTGGGGGCTTTTGTAGACTCTGGAGAGGTAAACATGAGTTTTCTTTCCCAGTCTGGAGTCATTTATGTTGTATCCTTCACTAAATATGAGGTGTGTATTTCAAGGAGAAATAGCTAATAAACTATTCAAATACTTCCTGGAAAATATTGACATCACGGCAAAGAACACTACCAGATAATAGGGAATAGTCTAGACGTGCAGAATCATCAGATACAAAAAAAATGTTATTAATTACACCGGGAGCCGTGTTTCACATCATTTGAAACATGAACAAGTGATTGTCAACTATTTATTGTTCAGTGTCTCTAGAGTTTCACTTACCCTCCTTTAAATGTTCTGTTATTTATTTTGTAAGAGAAGACACTCTATCCAGTGGTGAAAAATTAATTTTGGAAAGAAACTTGCCTCATTTTAGAGACCAACAATCTGCACATAAAACGCAGATGACTATTCATGTGGCATAATAAACACTTTATTTAAACAGCCATGGACATGGTAACTATTCCATCTGAAGGATTTAAGGTTTATTTCTTTTTAACTGGGAATTAGCCAAGCATAGCAAGCACAGCTCTTTTCTGAGTGGAAAGCATTCCTGTATGCTCAGCATCAAGCTGCATACAACTACAGTATGCAGTATTTGACAGAATACTCAAAATATGTAAATAACTTGCATTTTGTGAAAACATCACTGTATCCATTTTTTGGAACGTTTACTTGAGCATTGATGTGTTGAATGAGTTTCACGAATGTGGTACATGTTAAAACACAGTTGTTCTATGTCAGAATGTATGGACGTCAGTCAAAAATCTGTCTCATTTTTATCCTGGGAAATAAAATACTGGATACTGTTTTGTAGATGCATGTATTTAATCTGAAAAAAGCAATATGTCCATGTCTAACATTGTGGTTTTGCTGTAAAATACAGAACGTTTAGAAAGAACAAGAAAGAAAAAAAGGCAATGCTCTGCTGGCAAAAATCTAACTAGAAAAATATGTTAAAAATATGTAAATATTACTTTTATCCAATGTATTTTGAACACTCCGCACCTGCATTTAATGCACCTTAAATGACAGCATTGTCAAAGCTCTGTCATGCTGAAGCTCTGTTTTCTGCCTGGCTCCCTCTTGTCTCTACCCCAGGAAGGGAGTCTTTTCCTGGGGCTGCCCTAAGCCCTCAGCCCCGCTCCCATTACCTCCCACCCTCTTTGGCTGCTCACAGCCTGCAGGCTCCCAGCACTAGACCCACTAGCCTCCCCAGATATTTCCTGAGGAAAACATATCACCTCAGGCTAGACCGGTCGGCTGACTATGCTGAGACAGCAGCTGCCCCAGCCCACAATCCACCACAGGCCTCAACCTCACTCTCGCCCTTTTTCTTTTTCTCATTTTTAGGTTTACTCTTTACTCGTTTTCTCTATCACTCTGTCTTTCTATCTTCCTCTCTTGCCATGTTTTTGACAATTTCTGTTTTCTTCTCTTCCCCACTTTCTCTCTCGTACTGCCCGAGAACAGATCTCTTTTCAACAAATGGGCAGAAATTAATCACAAATCAATAGAGTTAATCGTTTTCACAATATGAAAATAATTTGACTGAAGAAAATAAAATCAATAAAAATTCTCTCCTAGTCTTTAACATGTCTGAGGGATAGTATAATGTGCTGTAAAATTCATCCGACGGCTTCACCCAGAAAAATAATTGACATTCCCAGATATTTTTAAAGTAGCTTCTTAGATTTGCAAGAGATTTCTCTTTAACATACTGCTGGTCTATGAAAAAAGATGCACTGTTACACTGTGAACCCTGCCTAAAAGACCAATTCTACTCTGAACATGTCTGGAGAAGAAGAATAAGGATCAACCAAGCCGAGTGCGGGCATTCACTGTTTGGTGCGCATCCCTGGTATGCTGCACCTGTAAAGATGTTTCTGTGCCTTTAAGAAACTGGAACAAGATGTAAACTGTCTCTGTTTTCCATTGTGTTCTCAAGCTATCAGTCAGAGGTACCGTACATACATGACTTTGGAAACAATCCTCGTACACGTGCAATCCATTTCAACTTTCCCTGCTTGCTCTTTTTAAGTCACAAAATATTATTGCAATATAAAATGATAATGACATGTTGTAGCAAACTGGTCAATGTGGTGTTTCTTTTCTCCTTTCTTTTTTCTCAAACATGACGCAAGTTGAGGAGAAGATAAGACTTAGCTTTTGGCAATCATCCCCATCCTTGAGTCCAAACCAACATCCGTCAACATCTTTGCAAGCTGCCGAGGACAGGAAGGACCCGATGATGTGTTTTATGTGGGGAAGGAGGGTGGGAACCCAGTGGTGCGATAGTAAAACAGAGAGGGTATGTTAAACGTATTGATACCATTGCCTCAGGAAATCCCTTTTACCCCATGTGTTCTCATCTCCCTGTCTTTCTCTCTTTCTCTCTCTGTCTATTCCCCTGTCCCTTCGTCTAATGAAAGCATTTTAAGACCAAGGACTGCCTTCCGTCTGGATTTTTATGAAACAAAAGGTTGTTATTGGATTAAAACAATAACTCCACAGAAAGTTAAAGTTTTGTTTTAAATGTAAATGTAAAGGCAATTGCAAGAAGTCGACTTTGAGATCTTCATGGTCTGCTGTTATGCCCAAGGCCATCCACCAGGTATGGTCATACACAACGGTAAACCAGACACTGTTCTGCAAGATACTCAGGGGGCAACTTGTCTGTTATTTTTCAGATCCTTGATTTACTTTTCTCTCTGGAAGTATTGTTGTGGTTCTAATCAAGGTGGTGAGTGTCACCCTCTAAATAGTAAGTCAGTGTGCTGAAACATTGTGTATCACACCAGAAGCACAAAAGTTGTCCAATGTGAACACTATTTCCCTTTGGTCTAATAAAAACTGATAAAGGGCTATATCGTAGGATATCACACAAATTGTGCATACGTCTTCAAAGGATATTCTATGAACCTGTTCACCTTTCATGAGTGTTGTGTTGCACATACACATTGTTAGACACAGTGTTATGAACATGTCTTGTTTACTTTGCAATCTAATATGAAAAGTTAATACTGCACCTTTGAAGAAAATGAAGGCCTCTGAGATTTGTGCCATCGATCTTTTTTTTTTTTTTTTTGAAAGTGGCAGCTATTTCATTTTGGCTCGAAACTATTCAGCCGCTGTTTGACCCAGGTCTGATTTCCACCCTGCACTGTCGCTAAGGCCAGAGGAAGTCAAGGCAAAGAGGTCCATTACACCTCGGGGTCTATCTCAGCCTGCGTCAGGACAATCCCACTTAGCATGAAGGATGACTCTATCTGTCCTCTGTCTCATTTTGTCTGTCCGAATGCCCCTGCTGGCCCGAGCCTACCTGCCCATCGACCGCTCTGATTTGTCGGGATCCGATCCCTGCAATGATAATTGATTTAATTGGAGGTGATAAATGGAAGGGTTTTATAGAGCATGGATCATAAGTTGGTGACAGTCTGGGGGATAATGGGGAAAGTTTATGGGTCAAAAGGCAGAATGGTCTTGTTGTGGGTTTTAATAAGTCATAGCTGACACAGTTTATTTGGTCCTTGCTGGAATTTTCTTTGGAAATGCTTCTTCCAGGCAGCCTTCTGTCATGTTGGAGGTGCGGTTCAAGTCTCTTTGAGTCTTCAAGTTGCAAAGTGTGTATGTGTGTGCGTGTGTGTGTGTTTGTGCGTGTGTGAAGTTAGCAAGATCGAATGGAGACAACGACAGAGGAAGACATTTATAAAAATAGAGTATTCAAAATATGCATGCATGTATGTCACTCTGTCTATAATGTTGTGGTATATTTGTGTATGAATAAATGGAGAGAAAAAAATAAATGTAGCTCCTGTCAGAGGTATGAAAATGATGTGAATCTCATCCTTCGGCCTTAACAATCACAACATCACCAACTGATCATCTAGGGGAGATTTTTCCACCACAATCACTAATGCGCCATATGGGAGAAACTAGTGGATGACAGATGGTGGTCGATTCTTACAAGACATCTTGTTTCTTTTTCTTCATTCATTTTTCCAATCCATGTCACTGTGAGTATCTTTGTTCATGTGGCTGTTCGTACCTGTGTTTTTCTGCATTTCTTTTACAGTAATACACCAGCATGTACATTATTGTCTTTATGTGCATGGGTTGTGTTTCTGAGTTGTTGAAAAATGTGTTTACTTGTGTATTTATGAGACCATGTAGATCTGTTGTGTATATGTGCAACCCTAGCATCTAGTTTTACCTTTTCATACTCTCATAAACTTAAATAAGCAATCAACAACTGTTTAAACACAGGGTGACTCAACGCTGAACACAAAGTGGGAAACAAAAATCCTTCTAACAGGAAGGCCCAAATGAGATGATGAGTTTGATGGATAGGTTCCCATTGCTGCTGCACAGGTTACAGATGGAATGTAAAAGTTTGTGTGTGTGTGTGTGTGTGTGTGTGTGTGTGTGTGTGTGTGTGTGTGTGTGTATTTGCCAAGATAGGATGCAGACAGTCAAAGAGAAATACGTTTACACAAATACAGTGCATTAATATGCACACCCTTTCACATGGCAAAACAAATGGCAAGTTTGGCAAGCGACTTATGTTGCAGCCAGACTTGGCAGCCTTACTTCAGGATACGAGAAATCAAACCTTGTTTAAGGAAACCTTTTTTTAAATGCCCTGACTTCCCTCACTATGTTTGTCATTTTCTGCAGTGCTGTCTTTACCTCTTCATCTGTCCTTATCTACATCTAAAATGCACCAACCCTTCGGTGCATTTAGTTTAGTTGCTTTAGTTTCAGATCCCTCTTTTCTTTTTCCCCTTACATTTACCTTCCTCTTTTTCTTGCTCTCTCTCTCTCTCTCTCTCTCTCTCTTGCCAGGTTTGAGGTCTGGGGGGAAAGGAAGCGGAAGAGAAAGGTAAAACCTAACAGTTTGTTCAAGACAGATGAATGGACTTGTGGGTTCTGCAGCTGAGACAGGGAGAGGGTTAAGAAGAAAATTGGGCAATATAGTGATGGGGAAAAGAAAGAGAAAAGATATCTTGTGAAAAGACAGGTACGGGATGGGGCAAAGTTAAAGAGAAGGAGAGAATAAGCAGGAGAGGAATGAAGACTTACAAAGACCGGAAAGGACAGAAGGTGGTGGAGTAAAAGTAAAAGAGAAAGAAAGAAACAGAGAGTTAGTAGGGTGTGGGCTGCCAATATCCAATTTCCACATTCTTCCTATTGCCACACCTAAATCCTTAATTGTGTGGCCACAGACAAAGTACTGGAGAGACCACAGCACTAGCCGGCGTTTAGCTGCAGAAGACCTCGCTGTTTAAATTGGTCAACGACCCTGTCTGCATGCAACTGGGGTTTTGGAGCGAGTGAGAGCGAGTGAAGGAACAAAAAATAATACCAGGAAAAGAAAGGACGGACAAATGAGAGAAAATCCTTTTTGGAATTCAAGCTTGGTGAGGGCAACTGAGAAAATAAATACATGCATTTCTGAAAATCAAATAGCCACCACAACATCAGTATGTCAAATATTTTATGGCGCAAGAGTGGCGCCTAACATTTTTTTTATTCAAATCTTGGAAGAGAGAATACATCATGCCTAAATGTAGTTTATCTGCTTCAGTTACAGTATTTTGTGTGAGTCTATTTACAGTAAGTGAAAAAGTAGAAACGAGTCAATGGACCAGCCACGGTGGAATAGCCATTATATTTACTGTACATGATATTTACCTGATGCCAAAATCAAAGTGAAACAGTAAGATACCAGCTATACCAAAACAGTTGAATGCAGTAATAAGCCAAATGTCTTACAAGGTGAATTAGATGTAGATTTTCACTGAAGTAAAACTGAATTAATTATGCCACACTGACAGAAAACTAGTATTTAATTTATAGTGTTTAATATTCAGTTCCTGAAAAGTTGATGAACTTCCAAAACAAAAGGTGATTTTCTGCACAGTGAGCAATGGTGATGGGTTAGTGGTGCTTTGTTTCTGTACCCAGACAAAAAATCCCTTTTTCACTTTGGACGTTTTCACTTACTGGCGTACTCTGCAGCACTCTGAATGACCACAAGAGAAATAACAAAAATGGGCGCAAAAATATTCCCATTTGACCTCACCTTTGACACAAGCAAACATCTGAAATGAGCGCTACTGCATCTCTACGTGGCCGTGGTTAAGTTAAGAAGCTAAAGGCCTCCTCATTATCCACACATTATTCAATACAAACAGTGTGTGTGTGTTTGTGTTTGTGTGTGTGTGTTTACATGTTTGTGTTTACATGTGTGTGTGTTGGCAGGAAACCGGACAGGGGGTGAGGGATCAAAGTGTGTGTTGAAAGGTGGGGGTTTGGTTGTCTATGAAATAGAAAACTCAGAGAGAACATAATTTTCCTGGAGGTCGACGGGTCTCAAACCCCCCACCCCCCAACCACTCCACCCTACATGCTATGTCTGATCAATAAACCTCTATTTTCTCCCCCACACAAGGTTTCCCATTCAATACATCTGCCACTGGCTTTAAAAACATAGAAGCATGATCCATTTATTATTGGCTGTTACTATGATCTATCTGCCCACCCTACCCTCACTACCACCCCACCTCGCTTTATGTTGCTGCCCACTGGGGAAAGGGGGGCATGTTTTTTTTCGGTCCATGCTGCTTATTGACAGGCCATCACTGAAGCCCATCAGTCATCACACACTGCACATGAATGTGGAGATATATGGCATATTGTTTTGAAGTGTATGGGATTCAGATGGTTTGCTTTAAACTAATGCAGACATTCTGTGTTTGTAAAGCTTCTGTATTTCACATCCTTTATTGTACATTTTGTAAAAAAAAAAAAAATACAGCAGCGTGAGTTTATTTTTAAAAATGTTGCATTTAGTTGATGCTCCTATTGAGGAAGAACAACAGCAACATGAGAAAAAGCTATAAACATTGCAACACACGATAATACATACAATAATGGGGTAAAAGCAAGAGACCTCTTAAGCACTAAAAACCCAACACTTTAAACATCTTAAAAAAGTTCTGTTTCATGGTGTTCTGTGGTGCACTGCTACCCTAATCTGCTGATGAAAAAGTTGGTTGTGTGTGTGCGTTTGTTTATACCATATGTTTGAGAGAGAGACAGAAAGAAGAAGAGAAAGTGCAGAAGGTTTTTATTCCCCACACTGACAACAACCAAGCATCAACAAATTGCTTGATGCAGAAAGCTAAGACCCCATGACAGTAGCATCTGACATTTCAAGTTTCTCGTATCCGGATTAAATCCACTATCTCCTTTGGTTTTACCTCCATTAACTAACCCTAACGTATGCGTGAATTGTATTAACTAACTACAAGGGAGACACATTTTTTTATCATCTTCAAGATCTTTCACCCACATTGCTCTTTTAGTGAGGTGCTCTGAGTAATTGAATTTCAGTGAATGCTTGATGAACACTTAGCTTTTTTGAGAATGGATAGCTATCTGCCTAAGGTGGATTCATAGACTAAGTGTGAATGCTGGTTGGACAAAGACAATCTGAAAAGCATGTCCACTTTACGCAGCTACTTTGTAGATGTGTTGCAGCCGGAGAGTAGTCTGAATTTGAGCTTGTCTCTCAAGCTCTTTTTTTCACACTTCACACAATTAGTTATCTCACTTGTTGTGTGTACAACCAAGTGAGGAGAGATTTGTATTTGTTAAATTTATTGTGCCTTGCCCAGTTCTACGACAAGAGGCCTACTGAGAACTTTGACTAGCATGGTTTGAACTGTTTGTGTTTAACCTAGTCCACATGCATTTGTTTGTCGGAATGTCAGAGATTGGGCCAGGTTTTTGAATGTTTGTTTTGTACTGTGTCTCTTCATCTGTGTTGTGACTGTGTGTGACAGTGACTGTAAAGTATGTGGCTTCATAGTTGCAACGACTTGTAAAATTTTATCCAGGTTTAAATATAAGTACATTTATTTGTATGTGCTCTGGGTCTCTATATCAGAACATATAGTATGAACAATTTACACACACACACACACACACACACACACACACACACACACACACACACACACACACACACACACACACACACACACAGTCTTGCCAAACCCAGACTGGCTCACCATTTTCTCCAGAGGACAATGCTGTCAGTTTCCTGGCCGCCACAGGCCCAACTCTACCTTAACGCTCCAACTGGAGGTCCTCATTAATGTGTTCCACAGCATGCCAACTTGTAATAGCTTCACACAACTGTACAACGTCAGATGAGCGGGGCCCACTGCTGTATTTAAAAAAATCATAATTAAGAATGACCACAGAAGCTATTTTCCCACATTCTATAAATACCACACACAACTTTTCTGACTCAGTATTAATGCCAACATTCAATTACCTCATCTTATTTCCAACCCATGGTGTGTTCTTAAAAACTGATGACATGGGAGAAACAGCCAACCTATCACATTGTGCGAGATGAAAACAGAGGAAGCATGGTGATACTGAATGAAGATAGATATTATTGTTTCATTCATATAAAGGGAAACAAGGAAATGTTTGTAATAGTTATGAGATCGAAGAAAGGTAACAAACAACAGAAAAATAGAAAGCCCACAACACACGCTTAAACGTCACCTTAAAACTTGCTTACCACAAGATGTTTTGGCTGGTCAGCGGAAAAGGACAAAAGCGACCATTTTGTCCAGATGATGAATGGGCTGGGCTGACAGGTCACTTCTCACTCGCTCTCTCTTACACTCTCTTTTTCTCATTCCGCCCATCCTCTCGTCTTCCTCCTGCCTCTCTACCCCCCATCCAACCCAAAGCCACAATTTGTTTCCTCCAACTGGGGGCCCGGAGACAGATCCCCCCGGTGACAGATTTATCGGCATCGGCACGAGGTAAAACGCCTCAAACCCTCGGTAACGCCCAAAGACCCACTGCCGTGGAGACGAGATTGAAGCGCCATTTATATCTGCTGGGAAGCATATATCTCCACAACAGGGGACTCTCAGAAAATTGCTCTCACTTCCCTATCCAACTGGAAAGCAAGAACTTTCTCATTCCTTTAAACACATTGGGATTTCTTTCTTGATGTTTCCACGCTTTTGGACAAATGAGTATATGAACCATATGTGTGAGATCGGGCCTGAAGGGGGGAAAGCTGGGAGTCATTTTCCCCTTGCCAACATACCTACCACTCCATGTTAGGGATCTGACTTGAGGTTTGCAGTGACGGAGTTCACAGGTGTAACAACCCCCCTGCCACAAAAACTGCCACAAAACCACCTCATACAGGGACTATAATTAGTCCAGGTCCAAGCCTCACCCAGAGACTCTTTGGGCCTATGGGTGGTCCACAACCAAGTACACTCAAACACACTTACACACACTGTACCCTACTGTATGTGCTTTGCAGTTTATCCTCTCATGAAACAGCTGAGATTCTATGTTTTTTGGTCTAAATGGCATACCCAAATTAAAAGTGTTACAGCTTCCATATACTTCAGGGTGTGCTTGATATCATTGGAAAGGTAACACTCTCAAGGTTTTGTTACAATTGTCAGGGTTATTCTATGCCTTACTGACAAATATTAAAATACACTGCTGTAAACACATCTAGGTGAGATCCAGACAATACAAGGCCAAGGCCACATGTCCCAGATTACTACTAATATTTGAAGTCAAAAGACTCAAAAATGGATTTTAAATGAATTTTTTTAGGTATGTTTGTGTGTTTGTTTTATTTCCATTTGGAAAGAGCGAAGCAAAAAAACTAAAAGTGCAAATTCCAAAACTTCTCAAATACACACAAATCAATCACACACAAACTAGAAATAACTATTTACATAAATTTATAGAAATAAGTCATTACAAAACTGTTGAGGGTGTGCTATGCATAATAACAGTCCCTGTTTATGATGAAACAGAGAAAATACAGCACAGGATAAAAATTCTAATGCATCCATGTGTTCATTTGAATTGTCTCCTTAATGGCTAAAAAGGTAGGAGGGTCTCTTGACATTTGTTTGAGCAACTGTCGATCAAACGCCACGTGGGGCCACATTGCTTCAGCGGCTTCATCATTGGCTTCCCAGCAGTCGATCTTCACCTGCCGGCAACGGATTGGCTCATACGAGGTGTTGTTTGATTCATAAGACTTCAGAGAATATCATGGATGCCCTCATTGGTCGTCAGACATCTCTGGTGACAAGTAAGACCCGTCTGAAAAGCCCGGAAGTGAGATAGCGTTTGTCTTTGTTTTGTATTTCATACATGACTCTAAACACTAGCTGTGTCTTCTTTGTTAGTGCCATGGTAACTTGATTACAGTTGTATAACTGCTACAAGTCATCTTATGCTTTGTGTGTGGCCTATCATGAGAGGCTAAGCTTGCAATCAAAGTTATGCATGACTGTATATTTTGAAGATTTAATGCTTTAAAGTTATAACGAATTTTATGAGTGGGGGAAACAGCCTCATTGACAAAGTGAACACACAGAACCATTACCTAGCTGACTGAGTGACTGACTGTGATTGACTGACTGGTTGTACAATTGGTGGGATCACCTGACTGGAAAACTGATTCATGACTGACTCATTGTCTGATTGGCTGAATGAAAGAATCTTGATAGCTGAACTGGCTGATCAACTAAGGCTATGGAACTCTGTGGTTGAAAATCAGGGATCAATAAGTTGGAAATACAGAAAATACTTGGAAAAAAGAATAACATTGGCAAAAGGTAACTATTTGCTTGGAACAACAATAAGGTGAAACGCTAACTGAAAAGGTACCCAAGCCTACCTAACCAATAAGACTGACGTCAATGTTGTTTCCAAAGGTCTGCAATTGTGCCCATTCAGACTACAAAGCAACCTTAGGGGTTTCAAACCAAAACGGGGGCAGCAGTGTTTCCAAATGTCTGTGTTTTAGGGGGTATAAAATGCCTGATTATTGTGGATGTAAACGTAGCAAAACATATTTGTTTTTAAAGCAAGACTTAGTGGTGTAGATGTAGCCTGACAGACAAACTGTGAACTCAATGCCTGCCTCATCAACTGGCTAACTGTCTGGCTGACTAAATGATTGAATGCAGAAGGGACTCCATACAGATAAAATGAACTCACATCTCAGCTCTCCTTCTATCCAAACTTCTGTCAGAAAACCTGCTGGCCAACCTCCTTTTTCCATTTCTAATGTCAGCTCAAACTGTAAAATGATTGCATTATTTAAGTGAGGAATGTAAAAAAAATTTATTTCAGACATAGCTGACAGCCTAATCCAGAGTGAGCAGGTGAGGATTCACAAATGTGATCAAAGACAGTTTGACAAGACATACAGTGTGGCTGTTGTTTGGACACTGACATTACAGGGATAAAACTGGTCATCTTGAGGTTACAGGGGCCTTTTTCTAATGCTGTGATGAGCTGCTGCCAGACCAGAAAACAGAAATATGAAGAAAATTATACATTTTAGTAAAGTATCATGTAACATCTCCAAATCTGGGGATTCACTCCAGAGAGGCATTATCAATGTGTCAATTGATTGTTTAAATGACGTATTGTCCTTCAGAAATAAAAATTAAGAACTTTTGTGGTTACAAAAGGTGCTGAAAACAGTTTCGCAAGAGAAATAATAAAACTGGCTCCAAAGAAAATAAAGCAAGGGAGCACCCTTGATGGTATGAGACTCTTTGGCAGTACTATTGAATATTTAAGAGTAATCCAACGCCTATGCAAGTCTGTAAATACAGTATGTTTTTCTATTATTTTTGTTTCCTGTACTTAAAAAAAGCCTCAATATTAACACTTTGTAATTGGATGGGTTATGGAGCCAATGTTTTATCCTGTGAACCTTTGAAACCTCTGTTTCTGTAGCTCTTGGGTTTCTTCAGCCATGGTTATTCTTTCTTATTTTCCTGTGTTTCTAATTCTTCAAGAGAATAGAAAGCTTTGTCACTGATTTATGTTAGGTGTTCTCCAAGTAAGTTTTGTTTGTATTGTATTCCCCAAGTTAGAAAGAATTTCCTAACTTGTTACTTTATGAGGAGTTCTGAATGAACAAATTCTTCAGTCAAACTATTCCTTTAACCATTTTGATGACTTCATTTTATTTAATTTGATTTCCTTTGGATTCAACAGACAACAACAACCAATGGATAACATGTTAAAATGTGAACACCTACAGTGGTGTGAAAAAGTGTTTGCCCCCTTCCTCATTCCCTGTTCCTTTGCATGTTTGTCACACTTAAGTGTTTTGAAACATCAAACCAATTTAAACAATAGTCAAGGACAACACAAGTAAACACAAAATGCAATTTGTAAATGAAGGTGTTTATTATTAAAGGTGAAAAAAAATCCAAACCATCATGGCACTGTGTGAAAAAGTGATTGCCCCCTAAACCTAATAACTGGTTGGGCCACCCTTAGCAGCAACAACTGCAACCAAGCGTTTGCGATAACGTGCAATGAGGCTTTTACAGCGTCCTGGAGGAATTTTGGCCCACTCATCTTTGCAGAATTGTCCTAATTCAGTTACATTAGAGGGTTTTTGACACATGACAAAGACAACATTATTTTGCATCACTTGCAGTCTGTTAAATTGAACTGGTAATCCACAGTACCAGGTACCATAATAACATGTATAGTAAAAATGGCATTGAATCAGTGATACAATCAGTAATTTCTTGATAGAAAAATCTAGATGCCTTGTCCTCGGATAAAGGATTTTCAGTTTACCGGCACACTTGGATAATATTTTGTCAGCAATAGATTTCCAGGTCAATGACTGCTCTAATGTTAACCCAGCTATGTGAAAAAATTTTGAAACATTATTTTAGTGCGATTACATGTGATCTTGAGTGCATTTGTTGTAGACAACTTCCTTTTTGTTTCAAAAAAACGGACTCAGTTGTTGCTTTTTTGCTTTTTTGTGTGTTGAAAGCCTGTTGCAAATAGAGCCACTTGCTAACACTGACCTAATTCTTTACCTAGAGTCTTCTTAATCCCTCTGATATCACTTGAAGAGACGCGTAACGCAGAATCATCAGCATATAAAAGCGGCCTACATTTCACTGCAGCTGGCATCATTGATATGAACTCAAAATTAAAGGGGGCCAATGATTGAACCCTGGGGCACCCCACAAGTAATATCCTGAGGATCTGATATGGTCCTCTCAACATCACAAAGTTGAGTTCCTCCAGTGAGGTAAGAGGTAAACCATTTCACAGCAGCAGTTCTGAAGCCTATACTTTGTAGCTTTGACAGTAGTATTACATGGTTTAGAGTATCAAATGCTTTTTGCAAATCAAGACAAATCATGCCCACATACTTTCTTTCATCAAGTTTTGTTGAATACAATCAACTAAATGAAAAAGTCTGATTCCAGTAGAATATGCTGCTCTAAATCCAGATTGAAGTTCATGCAGTAGATTTTGTTTGACAAGGTACTCGTCCACCTGCTCATACACAAGACGCTCAAACACCTTCAATATGGCTATCAGAATTTATAAAGGCCTATAATTACTAACATCTGAACTGCTATTTTTCTTGAATAGGGGGACTACCCTGACCCTTTTTATATCACTTGGAAAGATACCCTGACTCAAAGATACATTTACTGTCACCCAGAAATCTGGACAGAATAAGGTCCTGTCCAATGGATTTGTTAATTGACAATGTGAATAGACACATTCTCACCTTCTCCTCTGAGACAGGGCCAACCTCAAAAGCATCAGGAGTGTCATGTTTTTTTTTATGAAAGGAGTTTATAAACGGTGGACGATATCTATCTGACACACTCAGCAACTTATCAACCAGAATGGCAGCAGCTGTTATGAAAAAGAAAGTTATTAAAAAGCCAAGCAACCTGCTGTTTGACAAAAATCATCATATTATCAATGACTAATCCAATATGACCAGACTTAGATTTTAATTTTCCTTTAGAGCCCATATCAGTGAGAATTTTTGATAGCTTTTTGGACAGTGAGTTTGCAGTAATAGCATCATGATGAAATTCAGACTTTGTTTTCTGTACCCTGTAACTAGCCTGATTATGAAAGTATACATATTCATCATAATCACAAGACAAAGTTTTACTCTTAAACTTTCTGTACAATTTATCACGTTATCTGATGAGATCCAGAATGTCAGAAGTCATCCAAATAGCAGTTCTCTGTAACACACACATGCAGTATACATATATATATATATATATATATATATATATATATATATCTGTAATGGGGCTGTGAAAGGTGCTGCAAGGGGTATAATTTTGACATGCCCTTACTTAAAAGTGCAAAATAAGAATGTAATAGGAATCTCCTGATTTTGGTGATTTTTACCATTTTGTCAGAAACATTAACCATGCGAAAAATACAGTGTCCCTCCATACAAATCCATTTAATCCATGTGAAGAAAAAAAATGTGCAGCCCCCATTCTTATGTGACCTCTGGGTTCAGTTGTGGAGGACTAAGAGAAAAGAACAAAACAACATAAATTCCCAGGACCAAATTCCTTCGGTCAAAGAGAGGAACTGGCCATAGATAATGTTTCCTAGTGTCTCCATGACCAAACATTATGGCACAGTTAATGTTTAGGGTTTTTTATTTACTCTCCATTAAGTCTAAGCACATACAGCAACGCACACACAGGCTGTCATAGTGACCAAGTGACCTGCACATCACCCTCTTCTTCGTCCTCTCACTTAGAGGTAGGCAAACACACACAGACACACATGCATGCCACCAAAAATGATTCCCTCAGGCCTCCACAGAGAAGTAAGTAAACATACACAGTGGAGCAAGGCTTTATCATTGGAGAACAATGCCCAACCCCAACCCCTCTTTGAAACCCATAAAGTCACTCACTCAGCCTCCTCACCTGCCTTACTTTATGGATCTCTGCGCTGCAATTAGGCTTTATTAGCCATTCTCTAAATGACACAGCACAATAGTTGCCCTAATTGAATAGCTACACATTGATTAGAGGTGATAGCCCTTCAAACTGGGCAGCAGTGGAGGATTTAGTTCAGAACTGCTCACATCACAAGAACAGAGCAGGGAGGATTTGACTTGGTGGTAATTTGTAGCAATCCTTAAACTTCTTTTTAATGTGAGCAGTGTAAGAATGCATCAGCTTGAACGGAAAGTTCAACCCCAGATATCCGTTCAATATAGACGAATAAATATTAATAACTACATCATTATTTGTTCCTTTCATCACGTTGTTTTGTTTTTCTACAGTAATCAAAACATCAGAAAACAACATTCTGATGTGCATGTATTTTGCAAAAAGATGCGCTTGACATTAAACTGGTACACTCAGACTTTGTTTGTTAAGCCAAAACTCACCCATGGGAATCTTCTGAAACCTTATCCAGAATGTATAAATCTTAAAATGCTGGCTACAGGGATCTTTTGCAAAAGCCCAGTTTGCATCGGGATTGTGTGGTGGCAACTTTAAGAAAACCATCGCTCATAACTTTCTCTGTGATCACTCAATTTAAATGTCACAGATCACACAGCTGTTGTGATTAACCTGTATACATGTTAATTTTGTTTGATGACGTTGCAATCATGAAATAGTGATTTGGTCCGTTCAGTTTGAGACTGCCCCACTACCATATGTTGTCAAGGATGTGCAGTGTTGTTTGCCAACTAAAAATAAAAACTTAACAGTTACTAACACCATTTTTAGCAGTGTTTACTGTGAATGTGTCAGAGTGAATTTTTCTTTTAAAACCTGATATGCAGTTGTCTTACAATGCCCTTCAAACGCAGCATAACAAAGTACTTAAAAGCCCTTAAATTTACAGCAAAATGTGAAA
Source organism: Etheostoma cragini (assembly GCF_013103735.1). Classification (NCBI taxonomy): domain Eukaryota; kingdom Metazoa; phylum Chordata; class Actinopteri; order Perciformes; family Percidae; genus Etheostoma; species Etheostoma cragini. The sequence goes on along the minus strand of NC_048415.1, from coordinate 10,608,318 downwards.
CAACATCTTGTTACATTACATGTACAGTGGCTTTCATTGATTTGGTTGATTGAAAACTTGCTGTCTAATGTGTACAATTTCAATGTGAATAGATTGGAGACTACATTTCACTGTAATGTTATGCGTTTTGGCAAACATGGAAGTGTTTTTCAAAAATTGACTTTTAGTTGTTCTGTGTCATTACCACAATGGTAAATGGTATGGCAAGTTTGTAAAAAGGGACAGGGGTTGGATAAAGGGAGAAGGGATTGGTCCATTGGGCGCAGTGTGAGTGTGTGTGTGTGTGTGTGTGTGTGTGTGTGTGTGTGTGTGTGTGTGTGTGTGTGTGTGTGTGCGTGTCACAGGCAGAGAGAGTAAGACCAGTCCATCCTCTCTCACACACTTTTTCACTACCCAGACTGTTACAGCCAACCGCACACTGACCCCAGGGTCGTTGTGAGTGTGTATGTGTGTGTGCGTGCGTGTGTGTGTGTGTGTGTGTGTGCGTGTGTGCGTGTGTGCGTCTCAGACGGAAGAACAATGCAGTTAACAACCCACACAATCACCCAGGATTCACCTAGATTAACAGCGATGTGAATAGAGAAGAGATTGTATAGAGTCAGGTGTGTGTGTTTGAGTGTGTAAGTGCAGCTCTGTCATGAATGACCGCACACTCACCTGGCATCTGAAGCTGCCCCAGTTAGAGGATTTTGTCCTTGTTGTATTCAAATCACTAAGCCGGTATAGGGAATATGAGTGATGGGGTTGACGGATAAATCCATCCAGAGATTCTCTGTTTTACTGTATATCATTACTCTGAGATGCCTGTGCCATTACTATTCCATGATGTATTGATGATACAGTGCTGTAGTTTAGTCTGGTGTTTACCCACTTTGCTTTAAGCTACTGCGTCTACTTGAGTGACTGAGTCTATGTTTCCCCCGAGAATGCTTGTTCA
>NC_048415.1:10599881-10602381 GCF_013103735.1 Etheostoma cragini | reverse complement strand
AAGAACAGCCTTTTCTCTCTGTTGTGTCTCATCAAATTTTTGGTCTGGATCAACGGAAGTCCATTTTCAGGATAAATCCTGAGGCACTGGATATCAGGCTTTGGCCCTCACTTTCCGATCTGTGTTTGGTGCCATTCTCTAAAACCCTTCCCCATGGGAAACAACAACAAACTTTGAGCAAGCAAACCACACACTGAAAATGGTAGGTGTTCATGAAAATTTGCATTGTGTAATAAGGCAGGCCTGCTTGGCCTGCTTCCTTCGATGAATGATTTAAAAATTTACAAAGAATATGTTTACGATATTTACTATCTAACTGGGATGTTTTGGCATTGATTGAAGAAGAAGAAGAAGAAGAAGAAGAAGACTACTTTAATACTTATACTACTACTTTACCAATATAATACACAGACATGCACAAACAGGATCTATATACATGCATTACGGGAGAGTTGTCTGAGCTGGGCAGTCCCCACGAGGGCACGCCAACAGTCAAGGGCATGGTGCCTTGCTCAAGGGCACTTCAGCAGTGCCCTGAAGGTGAACTAGCACCTGTCCAGCAACCAGTCCACACTCCGTACTTGGTCTGTACAACAGGTGATCCTCCAGTTCCCAAGCCAAGTCCCCACAGACTGAACTGCCACCCAAACCAAAATGTATCTGTGGAGATAGGGTTGGCAAATATGAAATATTTACCAACATTTTTGTTAAACATGTCGTAGGGCTCAAAATGTAGAATAAAGAGGTCAGCAATATTCCTCTGAGTGATATTATCATATCTTTCAACTACTGTAATAGAACTAACGAGGTAATAATTTCTCAAAGTACACTTTCACTAGGATTTAAAAATGTGTCTGGTTCTGCGATGTTTTTGTCAAACATTCTCTTATATATATGTTGGTGTGTGTTTCTGTGAGACTTCATCTTTTAGCATACAGATGCCAGTCAAGCCTAAAAATATTCTGAATACTTATTTATCATTAATATATTTACTTTTGCAGAGGTGAAAATCATTAAAATGTGTGTGCTTGTGTGTTTTCCAACTCATCTAACTTTTATGTTTTCTTAGCTGTTTGACATGAAGATAACCAACCCATCAGACAAGACATCAGCGTCCTTCCACTTTAGGTTGTCAGCAGCAAACTTGCAACACTGAAACCTCTTTACACACACACATACACACAAACACACATACACACAAACACACACTCCTCTCTGCAGTCAAAAGGGCCAGACTTTGTTTGATCCCTTGTGAGGTTTATCTCCTAAGCCCAAATGTCAACACTTGCTGTTGACAGACTCAGTTTCCTCCAATAATCCAGTGACTCTCTGTCACAGCCTAAGACCTAGCGACCAACAGGTAAAAGTTGACCAGGGGCACAATGGAAAGTTAAAAGGATACGAGATATACTGAGGAATTAGAGAGTGACAATCAGAATCGAGGCAAGTGCCTGTCAGGAAATATGCAGCCAACCAGCTAAATATGAATGTGCTTTTTTTTCATTTTGACCATCTGTTCACAGAAATCAAAAGATGTCTGAAAATACTCTTTAGAGTAGATCATTGTAAATGCCAGCATATACAGTATGGGATAATCTGTAGCAGACAACTTTTCAATGTTAGTGTAGTTGAACACTTAATACCGGTGTTGTCATTGATCTGTTGTGTTAAAGTTGTCAGAAAACTTTACATCATGAAATAGTTGTTAATGCAATAGCTGAAGAACTACTGTTCATCTTGGTTATTAGGTAATGCGTGTTAGCCACAATATAATCAATATTTAATACTTGTGCAATGGACCCATAGCAAAAACAGAGGAAAAAATTGTCACTGAGGAAATGTATGCGGCTATAGTGCTGCATAATAAAACTGATCATGGAGACCAGGAAGCGACACAGTGGATAGGCCAAGTGAGCCTGAGACTCAGCAAAGTAACTGATGAATAGTACAAAAGATAAAGGCAAGTATTGTTGGTTGTTATGGTGGCAAGAGACGTCAGTGTAAAGTGTGTCGCAGACTACTCTGCAGGGAAGAGAGCGGACGGCATCTCTGAGATGACTGGCAAGTTAGAGAGTTAGCGTTTCGATCTTCAGAGCAGAGAACAACTTACTATAGTGACAAAATGTCAATGTTGCATTAACAGTTTGTTGCAAAACAATTAGTGCAGTTTTATATTATGTTTTATACTCTTTTAGTTAGACATATTTATTAAGACGTTGCATTATACTTTTGATCCACTAAATTCATTTATTTATCCTTCTTACAGTTTAAACTACACAGCAGAAGAATTCTGCTGATTCCTTTTAATCATTTCTGTGTTTTGTTTACATGAGTCACATGAGATTTTGTAGTTGTGAAAAGCAAGTGTGTGTTGATTATAATTTAATTATGTTTTTTCTTGGTGTGTGGGTGTGTGTGTGTTTGTGTGTGTGTGTGTGTGTGTATGTGTGTCTGTGTGTGTGTGTGTGTGTGTGTGTGTGTGTGTGTGTGTGTGTGTGTG
>NC_048415.1:10589179-10599781 GCF_013103735.1 Etheostoma cragini | reverse complement strand
CCCCCTCTGAGCCTCCCGCCACTATTTGTCCGCCCCCCTGTCAGACCCCAACTCTTCCCCCCACTGCCAGAAACTAACCCACCTTAAACCAATCACACCCCAGCATTAAGAGTATGTTGCTGATTGGTGGAACCTTCTGCTCCCTGTCAATATTGGGGTTGACGTGCTTGTCAACAAATGATGATAAAAAATAATGTGTATCAGTGTGTATAGGTGAAGGGAGGTTAGGGGGTTAATGATACTGAAATAAACAGTGGGAGAATTTAATAATAATTTTCATAGATCACAGCAAATTTATTTTATGTGTTGTGTTTTATTTTGTTGTTATGATGTGAAGTCATTATTAGCCTTACAGCCCACTTGTTTGACCCGTTGGCTATAGGTGAATGTGTATAAGGGAATCATTTGAGAAATGTGACATTTCCTGTAAGAACATACTTTATTGGGAACTATGTGGGGGAAAAAATGAATGAACTGTGCCAACAGGATTAGGTTAGCTCCACAGACAACCTGATCTGGGCAAGTGAACTTTCCTTGCTAGTGCTGTGTTTTTTTTTCCTTTTATGTAAACCAGCTCCAGTTGATGACACTTTATTTGCAGCACAATGCACATGTTCACTGACATTTCTTTTGGATATAAGTGATAATGTATGGTTGCAAATGTTGCCTCAGTCATACTTTTAAAAAGCTTGTTTTATTAAAATGGACAAGAGTCTGGATGATAGAAGTGATATTTGAAAAGAGAGGAGAAACATGTTAAACGGTGGAGGAGGGTTGGTTTGACTATTCAGAGTCACCCAGAGATACATAAAGCATGTTCATCTGTAATGAAAAGCATTTGAACTAATGCTGTGGGAATGAAATGCAACAGGTTGGACTGTGTTCAGACAAAGTCGGAGGTTTTACAATTTTATTCTACCAGAGTTCTATATAATGTGGCTCTACTTGTCCTGCTTTTTAATAAATGTGTAGTCTAGCTGGGTTGGATATGAGTAACATGGTGTGCCATTACGCTACTCTTCAAGAGAAGTAAATCAAATTAAACTGATTCAATATACATTACTTGGAAATAATTATGCCAACAAATGATAGAAATAATAAAAAAACAAAGAAATAATTAAATAATGTGATAAAGTCAAAGTCTTTTCCAGCTCGTCCTCACCGGCTCAGACAGATGATAAGGATACACGTCTATGTAAACTAAAATGTGTGTGTGTCTTTGTGTGTGTGTGTGTGTGTGTGTGTGTGTGTGTGTGTGTGTGTGTGTGTGTGTGTGTGCTCGCGCACGTGCTTGTACATGCGTGCGTGCGTGTGTGTGTGTGTGTGTGAGTGAGTGTGTGTGTATGTATATGTGTGTGTTGGAGCGCATGGAGGAGGGGTTTTAGGAACCTAGGCGCATAATTATTTCTTGCATTTGTGTATTTAATTTGGAGCCTGACGTCAGATAACTAATTGATCCATGCTCAGCACATCACTGATAATAATTCAGAAGCAAAAGTATAATTTATTTCGTAAGGGGGCTGTATTGATTCGAAAATAAAGGCCGATTTAAGCCAGAGGCCGGCGGCGCTGCTCAAGTTCTTTATAAAACTGAAGAAACAAACCCAAAAGCTTGATGCTACGGAGGTATTCTTTTATTGATATGGCTTTTATGCATGATTTCATGTCTTTCACCTGCATTATAAAATAAGATAGCACTGTTAGAAAAGATGAAAGAAAGAAAGAAAGAAAAGTTATTGCATTGTATCTGATTATTTGCAATGACATTATAATGATCAGTCCGATCAGATGACACAGAAGCAGAGAACATGATGCTAAAATTATTGAGGTTAAGTAAGCTTAGCTTTTGCAATAAAATACATGCAACAGATATATAAAGATGAAGAGTGTTATAAAAATAAGAACTTTACAGAATCGTGCATATCCGCGTGCACGTGTGCGTGCGTGTGCTGCAGTACGCTCCTGCTTTAAAACGCTCCAACCCACATACCTTGCGCGCTGCCTTTGCGCTCCCTGCGCTCATGGGGAGTCTGCTCTCACGTGCGGTTCCATCACCTCGCTTTATTTCCTTCTTCTCGCTCCGCTTTTAAAGCCCTTCATTAACGGGATTAAACAGCTGAGATTTCGGAGAGATAGAACTAGAGGGTCTGAGGCAATGTTTCCCGGTCTTCTCTTCTGATTGGATCAGGGAAAGATGATGTCAGACGACCGCATGCGCCCCGGATTGGAGAGAGAGGAGTAAACAAAGCCGCGAGTAGGAGGAGGAGGGGGAGGAGGAGGAGAGGTCTCCACATCTCGAGACAGTCCGACCGACACACCGGCGACCCCGGTGGCGCGTACTCCTCTGCGAAAGGCTGAAAGTTACACTGAAGATCCGACTTTAATGACTGACGCGCTAAAAAAAAAGACTTTTGGAAAAGGAACACTTACTATCGTCTTTTATTCTGGACCCTCTGCATTTTTTTTCTCGTTTAAGTAAGAGACAGATTCCCTAACTTAGCGCGTAACTGTCCCTAAAGTATCGAAGGACTTAATCGGCTGCTGTCTGCGTTCTAATTGCTCTTCTGTGCGCTAATGCAATTTTGAGAAATTAAACAACTGAAGTTATATCAGAATAGACATGCAGCAGCGATGCAACCCCGTCGTTTGAGGACAGTCTGATTCGTTTGGATCAGACATCATGGTCCGATAATTGGAAGACAGAGAGAGACAGAACGTAAGAAATAAAGAGGTAAAAAGACATTTGGGACACTTTGTTTGCGGGAACATCTGCCTCTCACGTCCAGGTGTCCCGCCGAGCGGTGAGAAGTCTCCAGCTCAGGCCGGGAGCGCTGACATGCTGCCCAAAGTCGAGACTGAATCCTTGGGACTCTCTCGATCGTATGGAGAACATCGGCGCATGTCAAGGATTATGCAAGGTAAGACCTGTCATTGATTTTCCTCTCGCACGACCACAAGGCAGATCCATGAGCTTCGACTTAAGTAGTTTTATGGAAGGTTATCAAACTGGAAGTCCCCTGTGCGTCTATCTCAATGACACCAAAAGTTTTAAACACGCGTTTATCCAACACATTTCTGCGGACAACGTAGGACAATGACTGGTGAACTAGGTATAAGAGCCTTGATGGACCTGTTTAATTAGTAGGCACATGAAGTTCGATTCTGGAGATTTTTGAAATTTCTATTAGAAGCCTATGGTTTGTGGGTAAGTTTCAATTATTTTCTTTGAATCTTTACTCTGAAATTATAATTAGAAAACATGAATGCAGATCAAACCTGGACACATTTTCCTATGGTGTGGCGCGTGATCAAGCAATACTTATACTGAGCTGTCACTCATGCTGGAAGTGTGTTGGCGCCTGGTGCGTAGAAACGGTGAGACAGAGCACAGTTCTGTGTGTTTAACTTTTAGAATAAACCACTTGACTTATTCTCAGCGTAATATGCAGAATTTACATATTATTTTGTCTGAACACAAACAGTAGTTTAGACAGAGATTTGGCCAATTTATTAAAGAGAAGAAAAAAACATTTTTTTAGAGATACATTTTGTGATTTTCCCACTGCCAAAATTTAACCCCTGGACAGTAGACTTTCGTCTAAGAAGCCTATTAATCCTGCTCTAATTTAAATTTAACAGACATTCTGAAATTGTCATAATTGTGTGACAAATCAATCTAAATTAATTTATATTTTGTGTGTTCATAAAAAAAGTTGTCCTTATAATTTCAAAATGTAAGATTTAATAAATTAAAAAAAGGGCACAAAATAACACTTTTATGGTGCTATACTCACGAATGTACTTTTTTTTTTTTTTTACATGTTACGACAAATGTCAAATATTAAGTTGAAAGTGCGAAATTAGGTCTATTAAAAAAGTGCAGCTTTGATTGAGAAGAAAATTCAGATTGGATATTCTTATTAAAATTTTCTACGGCATTCATTGGATATGAGATATATATTTTATTGATGCTTCTACAAAATCCACAGAAAGCAGCGACAATTTAAAATAAAGGACTGACTTCTGCCTAGACAAACTCGCGGATCCCCCCCATTCCACTCACGTCATTTCACAACAGTATAAACGGGCAATCAATTAGCACGGTCTTGGTTTATGAGACGCTGATAACATACACGCACAAGACAAGGAGTGGCTTGTTAAAGAGCACATCATCCATTTCCACGCAGGGCTAAAAACAAGGTAGCTCGGACTGAGAGAGCTTTTCTCTTGGAATCATCAGTGCTTTTGACAAACGTTTTAGCTTTATTGAAATTGCATGAGCAAGTGGCGGTCGAGGTGAGAGCCAGCAGGTGAGAAACTGTGTTGACCGTTGTGTTTCTGCTCCAAATGAAGGCTAACCTGCACACACCTTATGTGCATAACCTCCGCTTGTTTCTAAAGCAAAAAGGAAGGAAAGGGAATGGGATTCAGCATGGTTCAACTAAGCTCAATTTAGCAATGCGCATCTTTCCAAAACATATGTTTATCTTTTGCAATAGGCCTACATACGTAATTATACTGTAAAACATGTATTAAAATGCGAACGCAATTATAGAAACAACACACATAGACTAAAATTTAAAGTGAGCCCATATCTGGTTGAAACCCAGATAGAATATTTCTGGAAATATTCTTTATTTGTGGGATGCTTGTCTGCAACCAGTGCCCCGGTAATGTAGACGTTCTTGATTAAAATTTGTCCAAAAGCAGCTGTTGTGCGTCGTGAGGCCATGATAGCGGGCCCTACACGTTTTCACCTTTATGCGCTTTAAGGCAGAAGAAAGTTCGGAAATAGAGTTTGCTTACGGCGGCTCGGTGGAACGTGTTGCTTCAGCTGGAATATGCAGCGTGGATCTCAGCAGGGCAGCGCGTTAACAAACCAAAAATCATGTCTTATTAAAAGGTTCTAGTGAGCAGATGAATGGATTTGAAGGAGAGCAGTATAAGTAAACGCGTCGACGTACTATTTCCACACTTACAGCCACATCCACTGAAGTTTTCCTGTTTGATCATGGCTGCTGTGTATGATTGCAACCATAAATAGGTTTCTAACTGCTGGAAGTGTCAGTCTGTCTGTTTGCTTGTTGGGCTGTCACTCCCAGTCCTAATTATCAATGCAAGCATGCCTAATACGCAAAGCAATTAAGGGGCTTCAGCACAAACAACAAATACGAATCGAACTGTATTCAGTCCTAAATCTTAAAGAAGTAAATAAAAAAATATATGCCAATACTGTAGATCTACTTGTTTCTAAACTGATAATAATTTACAGTAATTTGTTGTGTATTAAAATTATCATGTCAAATCATATCGACAACTTGTAAAATCGATTCTTTTTCCAGCACACTCAGAAAGTCACATCATATGTTGCCTCTGCTCTTGTGCCATAGCATTGCGAGTTATTCTTCTTCTTCGAGAGAGAAATAATGTAAGTTCAAGTTGGTTTTGGATGTTTTTCTCCTCGCCTGCAGAGATACGGGCTTGTCTGTGTGTCTTCATTTGTCTGTGGGCGGTAACGCTTTCTCCTCCAATCCTTAACTCTAATATCTTTCCATTTCCCCCAGCGATTTCACGACTTAGATTCATGCATATTTATGAGGTTCACTTTCATGCGCTTTTTTTATTTATTTTTTGGCTCCTGTCTGCAACGAATGTCGAGGAGAGGGCGGCAACAACGAGAAATAAATGGTTGCGTCCTTTCAACTCATTCCAAAATCAACTTCATCGTCTTCCCCTCCTCAAATTAAACCTCTACAAGTCCAACAGAGCTTAAAAAAAGAAGAAGAATCTCATTCAATTGCGTCGCGTGGCTTCCCGTGGTTCATTTTGACGGATGAAAGTGCGCTTTTGGAAAGAATAAAAAAGATTGCTCAGCAGTGAAATAGACTTCTCTCTGTGTGTCCGTGTCTCATCCTCAGCCCCCCAGTTAAAAATGATGGACTACTCCTATGACGAAGACTTGGACGAGATGTGTCCCGTGTGCGGAGACAAGGTTTCAGGGTATCACTACGGACTACTGACCTGCGAGAGCTGCAAGGTTAGTGCCCTCAGTCTTCACTCCACAGTAGGAAACCATTACAATAATATTGTGACCTTTCCCCCTTTGATATCTAAAAATATTCCTAGAGTCTGAAATTGTATTTGGAAGGGATTTCTCAATTATGCCTTAATTACTGGTGTTAGTATAAAGTTGGTGGTGCATCAAAGCCTGTCAGAGTATGGTTTAATTGTTTGCAGTATTTGGCAGTAAAGCTGGACTTAGTTATTAATGTGCTATTTGACGTTTTTGTTTACTTTATTTTTCTTAGATATTGCAGATACAGCCATAGTTTTTAAATGCTTACATTCCATCCATATAAATACTTTGGCACTTATATTTCTCAACTTGTGCTGTATTTTAGTGTATTGAGCTCTCTGTGGAGGTGCCTTTTTTTAACTTATATTTTGCACGATAAGTACTTAGCCAACATTCTTGTCCAGAGTGATTTGCAACAAGTGCAAATGTTCAGTAAAGAGTCAGTTGTTCCTCATTAGCATTACAGGAAAACCAAAGAGGCCGAAGGTCCCGTGTTGTTGTGACAATTGATGTAACAAACTTTTCCTGTGAGTGTCAGAGGATTTTGTAAAGCGGTGAATGGTTTGGAAAAGAAACCGTTCAAAAGCATGCAAAAGGGTTTTGAATATTTTGCAACGACCAAACACAGGAGGTGAGGAGGGTGGGGGGTGGGGGGGTCAACCCAGGAAGCAAAGTACACAATAATACGGTCTCTGTTTGTACAAGCATGTTCTCTACTGTCTAAAACTCATCACAAGTTCATTAGGAGAACAGCAACATTGTCTGGTTGCAAAACGTTTCCATAGTTTAATAAAGAGGCTACCGCAAACCAAACACTTACTGCTATTATTTTGAGCTCTATCAACAACCTATTTGTCCCTTTCTGCCTGTTTCTACAGTTTTCCTCAACACTGAGCTAATAGGCTTTACCCAAGTTTTTTGTTAGCCCAGTAAAGCTGTCAGCACAAAATGAAGCTAAGACAAATGTCTCTGTGCTAACACTATTCAGTGTAAAATTGCCGTTCACGGTATTGATGCCGCAGCTCACATTTCTTGCCTATGTGGTCATTATTCACAGCAGATGTTATAGATTTGATCCCATATTATGACCTTGAGATGCTGAGCACTTGCTTGAAGGGAGACGTCAGTGGCATCTCTGCTGCTTTCCAGCCTCTGCACAGGCTCGTGTTGAAGAGCCAGTTCACAAACCCATTTCCCAGTTCAGTTGAAAGGCTGTGTGTGTGTGTGTGTGTGTGTGTGTGTGTGTTTGTGTGTGTGTGTGTGTGTGTGCGCGTGCGTGCGTGTGTGTTTGTTTGTCTGTCTGCATGCAGGATGTAAAGGAAGAAGTCTTTTATAAAGTGCTATTTATCCTTGTTGAAACATGATTGATAATTACCTGAAGCTTATCATTGATTATCTCTAAAATGCACGCAATCTATCCAGTTAAAGTATGATTGTCAGAGCTGGAGACATACATCAGTGTGTTGACATGTTACAGACTCATATTGCTATTAAATATTCGCTATCAACCAGGCAGTGCAATCCATCTCTAGTGTAATAGAGGTTCCTCTCTGGCCACAGCTGCGTGAAAACCAGCACTTAGAATTTACACTTAATTTCTATAAACATCTAAGTACTTCTGTTTCAGTTTTTGTTGTGCACTACCTGAGAAAGATTCACAACTTTGTGGTATCTGATTTTGATTATTCTTCAAAAGTCTTTTCACCCTTTCAGCCCACCCCTTTCAATCCCCCCAAAACACAGTTGAGAATAACACCCGTTTGTTATCAGGGTCATATATTTTTTAAGGTTTAGTTGGGTCGCCAGTTTTGGGCTGAGGAAAAACACGCACATATTAAGAAAGAGCAAAATATTCTTCAACCTCCCCAAAATCCTACCAGCTCACACTGCACACACATAGTGTGATAGTTCATACTACACACTAGCCTATATAAAGTAAATATGGTACGACATCATACCTGCTGGAACAACAACAACAAGATGAAACAGGCGTCATTGTCATTGTTGTACACAAACAGGCTTAATCCCAGCATGCTTCATTTTGGGAGACTGCGACTTTTCAGAATAATCCTAAACTAGTAAGACGGTCAAGGACCAGCGCAATAGTGCATAGTGGACGTATCAAACATATATTTAGGATCTGCACAAGTTTAAGGAAAGAAAATACTAGCAAAACCAGATTTTTTGTTTTTATTTAAAATTTAGACAGAGCACATATAAAGTAAGGTGTATGGGAGACAGGGATCCAAGGAGATAGTTGGTGATGTACATTTTTTTTTTCTGCTTCTAATTGGATTTACTGGCCAATATTAATATTAAGCAAAAGCAGTTTCCTGGTTGGTGATTTTGTGCCAAGAGAGAGAGTTTTTCAGGATGGAATTCCAAGGTCAGGAATTGCTCAGATTATTTGTCACAGTAAAATTGGACACTCGTTTTATGAATCGCTTGTGTCTACTCTTCTGCATATCAAACATTTGTAGTGATTTCAGATTTTATGTGGATTTGTGACACAATTTTGGGTTAATGAGAAACTTTGCCTCTTTAAAAACAGAAATCAGAAGTAGTTTGTAACATTTCGGAGCCTTAACGAGTGTCTTTTCTTGGTTTAAACTGCCGGTCATTTTAAAGGTTTTTAGTGATGTTGTCCGCTAAATCTCCAGAAATGATGTAGTGTGGTTTTTGAAGCATGTTAGAATCCAGTTTGGTTCAGATATTTATAGCGCATGCTGTACACTAAATGGAAAATTGGAGAGAAAGTTCTCTCTCAAGCATGGATTTTTTAGCACAGAGAAGTCAATAATCCAAAAAGAGTGCAATAGATTTTTTTTTTGGGGGGGGATGGATCAGGCAATGCAGATTGTCAATTAAATTTTATGTTTGGTGAGATATTGACAGCAGCATGTTCTTTTTTCTTTTTCTTTTTTTAAAGACCAGGTTTAAGGATTCTCCTTATGGATCTAGAATACGTGAATACCATCTTCCCTTCGTTTGATTTTCACAACTGCTGCCTATTATTAATTCCACGTCGCCGGTATAAATCTCTGTAATCCCGGAACTGTGAATTATGGATGTAATTTATTGGATTTTTTTGGAATCCTGTGCTCATATTTTTTAATAATTAAGTGGTGAGTTGAAAAGATGCTTTCCCCGTAAATTAGACTCTTTACCTGAATATATTGAAATAATAATTATGAGAATAGCAATGTCATTTTGACAGGACATAAACTAGATCTCATACCCTTTATGAATTAGTTTACAATGCAGGGAAAACACTAAGTGAGGCAGGTATGTAAAGATGTTTTGATATGTTTTTGTTATGGGCTGATTAAAATTAAGGTATGTAAATGAAAATGTATGAATAATTTCCTTGTGTGACGTTATCAAAAAGTTTTTATAACTACTTACACAAAGTAAAGTTGGGGTCACTTACAAATTCCATTCCACTGCATTATAGACAGAATACCAGCTGATCTGAGTGGGTGGCTGCTATTTAATGCAATATCTACATTTCCCATTATCAGCAACCATTCATCCAATGTTCCAAAGACACATTCTGTTCACTAATCTGATATCTCTTTAGAAAACTAACTAGAAAAACATTGGAGAACCCTTTTGCAATTATGTAAGCACATAATGTAATCTGAAAACTGCTGCCCTGGTTAAAAAAATAAGGCAACTGATCTCAGCTGGTATTCTGTCTACAACGGAGTGCAATGGAATTTTCTAAGTAACTTCAAACTTTTGACCGGAAGTGTAGTTTTCAACAACACTGTATAAAAAAAAACTTTTCAGAAAGACTGAAATGTATTTCATTTGTAACAAGTATGTATTCATGCCCTGCTTTATATTGTATCACAGCATCATTTGGAGTGCAACTTTCAAAACTCCACCCTGTGCGTGTGTGTATATCCATTAAGCCTGTCCCTCTTCATCTGTCTGGGAGTGTGAATGGGCCAATTACCATCGCATTGCAGGGGTCAAGCGGGTTGACGTCTTAATTGGTTCTCTCCACAGGGCTTCTTCAAGCGCACCGTCCAGAACAACAAGCGCTACACATGTATAGAGAACCAGAGCTGCCAGATTGACAAGACCCAGAGGAAGCGCTGCCCGTACTGCCGCTTCCAAAAGTGCCTCACCGTCGGCATGAAGCTAGAAGGTACAGTTTGTTTACATTTCGACAGTTCAGGTGTTTGGCTCATGGCCAAAATTAATATCCCTTGTTATGCTGGTGCTTTTGCTTTTGTAATTCAGTGTGTTTCCAGTTCAAACGTGAGGTCACGATGAGATGAGAGATGTTCAACAGTGTTTCAAATTGCAAAAAGGACTCGTAGATAATGTGTAGCTGTTAAAAGTTTGGTATTCTTCAAAATAGATTAATAGGAGACAGTTGTTGCATAAAGGAGAAAGGTCTTTCACATCCAAGTGATTACATGTTTATACAAAGACAATGTCTTGCTCAAAGGCTCCCAGGATGAACAGATGACTGTTGTTAGCACTGAACATGCTGAGCAGTACAGTACTCATTT
>NC_048415.1:10583862-10589079 GCF_013103735.1 Etheostoma cragini | reverse complement strand
TTTTCTGTTCATGTATAGTTTACCACAGATGTGGTTTATTCTGGGGTTTTATAGCAAACACCACTCACTAAAATATGATCCAGAGTTTACTGTACGCATATGCAGGAGTGGAAAAACAGATCCAGTTATTGCTTTCTGTGTGCTGCATGATGCAGTACATTTGTTTCCGAGATATGATGCCTGTTTGCAATTACTCTTACTGAAAAGTTGGAGAGGGAAATATTACAACATGAAGCAGCTTAAATTGGATGATGACTGCTTCTGAACTTCCACATAGAAGTTTAAAAAAGTTGAACACAGTTAATCATAGCACATTAAGTTTTTTGGAAACTCAGAGTTAAAATACTCTTTCATGATCAATTTGAATGTGAATAGTTTCCTTCCAAACTTGCATACAGTATCTACCATTAAGAAAAGGTTGATACGTACTTTGACATAATAATTGCCTGTATAAAAGGAGAACATTATATTTATTTAAAGATTTAACAATGAACAGTAGGCTAATATCTGGTCTCGCAAAAGTATACCTGGAACTTTGTGAAGTGAACCCTTTCATTACCACCAAAGCGTTAAAATCCAGCATTGCTTATTAGTATTTAAGATGGGGTCAGGGGGAGTTAAGGGGTATCTTGTAGCTGCTGTGCACTTATGCTTGCCAGACAGAGTAATAGATAAAATATTAAACTTGGCAGCAGGGCGAGAATGGTAATGATGATACTTTTGGCCAGCTGTTTCGAGGCCTCTTGTTTAATTTGAACGTGCCTCAGAAGCTTGTTCAAACATGGCTATCCAGAAGTGACAGGACGGCAGGACAAGAAACATTCTTCCAATAGTCAAAGATAATATTTAAAATCAACTGTTTTCCACACATGAGTTGACAAGTTATATTCTGAAATAATTAATTTTGAAATGAATAAAGCGACCTAAAGGTCACCTTTCAATACTTATTATTTTGACAGAGAGGTTAAGTTGTAATACTGTCCTTTAAAAAAACACTGGAAATTATGGTACATTGTGTAGTCTTTTATACGTGTTGTTATTCATACAGTTTCAGTCTTATATTGAAAGAAAAGTCTTCACGCATTTTATAATTTAAAACAAATTTAAAAAATCCCTAGGCTCTTGAAGTGATCACATACAATTGAAAGTTAATTTGTTAAAGAAATTAGACCCTGTGAGGATAAGTGTGGAGCGAAGACTAACTAAAATCTTTCCCGAGGCTTCTTCTCCTTTTAGCTGCCATGTGGGGTGTAATTAATTGCTGTTAATTGTAAATGGCCGCTGGGCAGACTCTCCTGGCCTGTCATTTTCCAGCTGACAAAGGTGGGGAGGGGGAAGCGTGTGATTTGTTTTGCTGGCGGTAGCTTTCAGCTCGGGGGCAAGATGGGCCCTGCAGCACCCTGTCAGGGGCCAGAAGCTCCAGTGTGCGACTCCTGCCACAACCAGTAAAGACGTCCATTACAGAAAGGCTGACACCCCTCAGTGCTCGTGCGCACACACACACACACACACACACACACACAAACACACTTCACACATACAACTCTCCCTGGTAAACCCGTTAAATATATTCATGAGAAGCCCAACAAGGTATTCAGAGGGCCACAGGCAAGTGGGAGAAGCTCTCATTTGATCTAAAAAGAAATGTGTGTACAATAGCAAGAGGAAAGGAGCATTGGGGGTCATGAGCAGTCGTTTCATTCCGTTACACAGCAGTTTGCAGCAACATGTGATTTCAGGATGTCAAGTGGAAACCAAAACGTGTACAAAGATTCAAGGAAAACTTTAAAGTTGACTCAACTCAGTTTTTTCCTTACTGTTTACTTTTTCCTTTCTGGTGTTGCTCTATGTCCTTCCTGTTTGTTGACGGGACGCTAAAGGTAGCGTAACAACGTGAAATGGCAGACGGGCGCATGTCAGAGTGATAGACTGTACAGTAAACAGTGTTGTGACACGTCTATCACCCCATCCCAACATTATACACCATTTGTATTATCTTGAGCTGATAACAAAAATAGTTAAACGTGACGCCTGGCTTTGCACAACAAAGAAAAACACTGCAGAGGCATTTCATATTCTCCTTTGTGTGTGCTTCTGCCACTGGATAAATGACATAGCTATGACCCAGTGTGTAACATCCAAGATATGATATGAGATTTTTTAATCTCTCATATGAACTGTGAGAGTAACAACTAATTTATCACTCAAGTGAATCTGGATATGAGTGTGATCTTTAACCTAAAATCACTCTAACCACATGTCATCAGTTGCTAACATCAAACAGTTTACCATGAAATTAAAATTTAAAATTTAATTTATTATTTGTCTATAAAAAGCTTGTTTAATCTGTTAATGTTTCTGTTATAGTTACTGTCAGGGGCATCGCGAGTCATTGTGTCGAACAGTATTGAAGTAAAAAGAAAAACACACACAATGATGATGGAGCTGGCAGCCACACACCCATTTAACCACACAAACACTCAGTGCTACCCTTTTGTAAAAATCTTAGTTAGTACTTTAGTTTATTGCTGTGCCCTGTAGTGCCTCAGCGCTTGATGTTGACTCATTGAGGAAAAAAAGGCACATCCCACTATGGCTTGACCCATTAGCACGTCTTTCACTAAAGCTGATGAAGCGTGCCGTATCTGAACAGCTCCCACTGGCATGATTTTCTTTTTATGCTCGCTAGAAGTTGTCTTGCATCACATGCTTCACTGAGCTGCCTAATACCTCATTCACTTGTGTATCATCTTAAAGACAGAGCGTCACACTAGTATTAGCTTCTTTTTTTCAATAACCAATAAAAATGTAAGATGACAGACAGCACATTGGACATGGTCATTATTACAATATTTTTAAACAAAACAGCATGCAGCTTCTGTCCTGATTATTTTTCTGTACAGGTTTTAGATACTGAATGCCAGGTAGTATTTCCATCTTGATTCAAAGCTGACCGGCCAGCATTGTCTTGTTTAAACCAGACATTATAATAAACCAATTTAAAGTGGAATGTTTTGTTGGAAATCTAACTCCACCAGTTTAACTTTTATTGGACTTTTCACTCTCACTTAGAACATCACTTAACAGACTCACAGACAGTTTTATTTAACCCTTTTTTCATGCACTTAATTCCCCATCAAATCTAAATTCATCAATTACATCCAATGCAAAACCACTATTGAGCCATTCAGCACAAATAAGCGACACCTTCTAAATGTTTGTATAATACTCACTGTATATCTCTCCCTCTCCCTCCACTTTTTATTTCCTCCCTGTCTCCATCTTTCTCACTCTGATTTGTCTTTCATCAGCCTCCCAGTACCTGCGGTGGAAGCCAGGGAGCTGTCCCATTACTTATGCATAGGTATCATAGGTATTCATGTGTGTGCATGGGATAGGGCGCATACGGAGCAGGGGCAGGGGCCCCGACATGACAAACAGGGTGTCAGCAAGGCTCCACGGGACCCATTAATATGCTGGTGGCCGACAGGGATCCTCACCTACGCGTGCTTAATATTCCTGTATATTAAACAACCATAAATCAGAGGAATTAAGCGCTGAGGGCTGTTGTGTGTGATTCAGTGTCTTAGGGGATATGTGTGCAAAGAAATTGAGTGTGTGAAGGATAGTGTGTGTGTGTGTGTGTGTGTGTGTGTGTGTGTGTTTGTGTGTGGTTGTTTGTGTTTGTTCATGTTTGAAACGCTGTGTACACGGTGTAGGGATTCTTTTGGAAAGGAGGAACAGGATTTTTGTTGGGTCCGTTTCTGAATTTATGGATGTGTGTGGGTGTGCCTGAGTGTGTTTTTGTGTGGACGTGCTCTTAGACGGTAAGTAAGTCAGGGGAATTCAAAGTTAAGACACTGTCAGCCTTTTAGCCTTTTAACCTGGCTTTAGCCCCAAATCCTCACTGCTTACTCACACTATCCCCCAAACCAGATCCGTTTTACCCCAATAATAGTTTCTTCTAATGTATTTAATCTTTTCTTCTTTGGGACGCTTTCGGTTCATATTTATGAATATTTATATACTGTACATTACATACTATTTTTTTTAGTTCACAGTGTACATTTTCCCACAGTTTATTTTTCTTTCCGGCCTCTACCTAAGTTGAGTGCTCATACCAGCAAATTCCAGAAAACAACACTGAAGTTTAATTCTTTTCTGTACGTAGCTGTCTTTCTTGTTTGCCTGTTCAACAGTGATGGCTATCACTGATATTCTAACTGTTCAGCCTGTGCTGTTAATGACAAACAAACCACAAACATCAAACAAATCTCTTTCCTGGCACCGCAGAAACCTACCAGTGAGTTTAAGTTTGGAATAGAAACAAGGTTTTCTTAAAAGGGAAATTCAATTGCTGCTGTGTTTTTTCAGTGTTTCCGCATGGAAACTTTGACAAATTTATAACTTTATTAACATTCTCGTAACCTACTAAAGTTGCAGGGTGTTATGATAACTTTGTCATCATAAGCTCAATGCTGCGGCAACAAACACATTAACAATGCTCCACATCAGTCAAACGCACATATTCATCTTCTCCCCCAACACACACGCGTACACTGTCCTGCTCTCCTCTTCCCCTCCCCCTTCCATATTAATCTGTGTTACATGTATGCAAATCACCTTTAATTAGAGACAAAGAATCTGTGTGCGTGTGTATGTGTGAGTGTGTTTGTGTGTGGTGTGATGTGGATCCCTGGGTCCGAGGCAGGCAAGAAGGCAGTCAGGGGCTAATTTTGTTTTCCCAGTAGAGCCAACTATTAGTTTCTCAACTCATTAATTACACTGTTGTGAAGAAATCATTAATAGTTAAAGTTGCCCTACAATAATGTATAATGGATACATTTGACGGCTGCTGATTCCTTCTTTTTTTCTTTTGATGTGTGATACATTTCTAACGGTCATGATAATCCCTGAGCCTCGTTGAGTGGGCATTGGAGTTAACCTCAAGCATGTTGGGAATTGGTCTTGTATGTGTGTGTGTGTGTGTATATGTGTGTATCATTTCACTGTGTATACATTATATACCATTTGAGCTGTCTGGCCTGCTACCATCTCTCTGTGTGATCTGGACCAGTGTGTGATGCTTTCCATGTTAGGGTGTGTTTGTGTGTGTGTTTTCAATAAGAATGTACGAGAAGGAGTCATCATGTGTGTGTGTGTGTGTTTGTGTGTGTGTGTGTATGGGTGTGTGTGTGTGTGTGTGTGTGTGTGTGT
>NC_048415.1:10574582-10583762 GCF_013103735.1 Etheostoma cragini | reverse complement strand
CCCACGGCACAGACTCGTTGTGATCTTCACCCCAGGATCCTGCATTGAGGGGGGAGGGAGGGGGCCATCATGGCTATGTGTGGTTCATCAGATTTGCTCATTTTCAGCCTTTTGTGACTTTCGGGTTTTCGTAAAAGAGTGACATTTTGAAGCGTTAGATATTGCGTAATCAGATAGCATTTTAAAACATATGCCACATTTAAAAGGATAACTTTCTATCAGTCTATCCCAATGTAAAGCTTTTGAGGTGTGCATTTGCTGAGTGGTAGTGAGAGATAGCCAGCTGTAAAATGATTAGAGTGGTTCATAGACGTTTGTGTCTCTGGTCAATGAGTAACAACCCAATCTGTTAGACCTGCGGGGTTTTGGAGTAAACAGGTAAATGTCAAGTGCAATCACCACAGAAAAACCCATGCCCTACATACAAGTTACAAATGAGGAGTTGACTTCCATAATGCCATGCTTATATCTATATACAAATATGGACAAATTGCTACAATATAGAGGATTTGGTGTGTAAAGGTTTTTGTTTGTTTGTATGCATAGTAGAGTTCTCATTCTGGAAGAAACACTAACTTAGTATTAATATTGTCCTCTTCCTTCTTTTCTCCTGTTTCATCTCTCTTTTCATCTGTCAGCTGTGCGGGCAGACCGCATGCGCGGCGGCCGCAACAAGTTTGGCCCGATGTACAAACGTGACCGGGCCCTCAAGCAGCAAAAGAAGGCACTGATCCGAGCCAATGGCCTAAAGATTGAGGCCATGACTCAGGTGATGCAAGCCGTGCCTACCGACCTCACCATCTCCTCAGCCATCCAGAACATCCACTCGGCCGCATCCAAGGGCCTTCCACTGAGCCACCACCCTGGCCACCACACCGGTCACCACCACCACCACCACCACCATCATGCCACCGCCCTGCCCCCCACAGACTAT
Organism: Etheostoma cragini; assembly: GCF_013103735.1. NCBI lineage: Eukaryota > Metazoa > Chordata > Actinopteri > Perciformes > Percidae > Etheostoma > Etheostoma cragini. The sequence goes on along the minus strand of NC_048415.1, from coordinate 10,582,828 downwards.
GACCGCAGCCCATTTGTCACTTCGCCAGTAAGCATGGCAATGCCACCACACGCCGGAAGTCTGCAGGGCTACCAGGCGGCCTATGGACACTTTCAGGGCACGCGCACCATCAAGTCAGAGTACCCAGACCCGTACACCAGCTCACCAGAGTCCATCATGGGCTACGCCTATGTCGATGCATACCAAACAGGCTCACCGCCCAGTTTCCCTCACTTGATCGTAGAGCTGCTCAAGTGTGAGCCAGATGAGCCCCAGGTCCAGGCCAAGATCATGGCCTACCTGCAGCAGGAACAGGCTAGCAGAGGCAAACACGAAAAGCTCAACACCTTTGGCCTCATGTGCAAGATGGCCGACCAGACACTCTTCTCCATTGTGGAGTGGGCACGCAGCAGCATCTTCTTCCGTGAACTCAAGGTAGGTGTGCATGATCCACGTGAACAGTTTTTTTTTGTTTGAATGTGAAGACAATGTGTTTTCCTACAACTTTATTTTTATGGTTTTGGCCATGATCCATTTCAGTTGTGATAGCATACTGATAATTAAGCTTTAATTCTATTTGCAGTTACTCTGCAGACCTTTAACAAATTATCCAGCATTTTGTTTCAGTGGTTAGTCTTTGTCATCCATAATTGACGGCATGTTACACAGTTCATGAAAATCATCTGCGTATTCCTGTATCTTCAACAGGCCTTTAATCTTCCTCTTTTATGCACTAGCTCAACACTAATGCGTAGCAAACAGAGCTGCGGGGTGGGGGGGGTGGGGGCAGTCTGCTCATAGCTGCCACTGCTGTCTGTCCCATTGCCTGATCAAAATTCAGCAGCCAACCACATTAATCCTGTGTGACACGTTTTGGCTATGGGTTGCGAAAACTTTGACCATGAGCTTCAGGCACTTTTCATGCTAACAGGGTCCTAGTCTGAGGGTTTTATGTGAACTGCAACCGCCCTTCTCCCCTTAAAATATTCCTCAGATCTAAGTTGGCACTCATTGTGTGATGAGAAGAGATATTGGCCATTATCACATTTTCAAAATTCAAATTTAGAGAGCTGACCGTGTCACACAGAGGATAGTGTCACAATGGCAACAATTTGTCTATTGCCTTTTCCTATAATTGAAGTTTAATATGATTTTTTTGGACCTTTTTTTAAACCTTTGATTATTAGTGATGGACACACTTTCAAAGCATTTTCAATAGGCATATGTCCTATGCGGAGTCTATTAAAACAACATTTTGGACTGGCAAAAACTGTGTCCTCTGAATGTTTAGCACTGTCAATCCCAACTGACCAATAGTAACCGTCCACCAACACCTCACTCTAAAAATGTGCTAATTCCCACTTATCACAGAGCACAAGGGAGAGTTTCTGGTGTGTGTTTGTGCGCTCGCAGCTTTATTTGCTTTGAATGAAGGTTAATGTTCATAGGGAAACCAAAGGCGTATGATTAGTCTGTGCCTCACCTGTTTTTCTTCCCGTTGTCTGACTCCTTTGTCTGATTTGTTTCACACCGGATCGCCAAAGGCACAGCTGCATATTCATGGGCCCGGGCCTGTTGCAAAATTCCCCCCAAATATTTGATATTATTTTGTTTTCAAAGGGGAAAATAACAAATGGAATAAATGTAATATTAAAACAGAGCCAATTACAACACAGACAAGAGTCCTTGAAAAACACATGTTGACATTTAGCGTGCACCGTGTCCCCGCTATTGACATTTTCGAGATCTGTATTTGCATTCAACTAGGTTGCACAGTACTTCACTCATACACACACACACACTCAGACACACACACACACACGCACACACACACACACACACACACACAGGCTTGTTTTGAGGTGTGGCCACAGCTAATAATTGTGTGGTTTGCCCATTAACTTTGAACGATCATTTTTGCTCCACTGTAAAGCCTCTCTTTTTCTCACACCCTCATCCTAATTCAATTATCTCAACCATTTGTGTTTGTCACTCCCTGATTTGCTGCTAAATTAAATGTCATTATGTTTGCCTAATGGCTACCCATATTACTTGAGCTTAATAGTAGGCTAATTGAACTAGATGCTTGTTACAAAGGTAGGAAATGACCTGAGCTCAATGCCCCAACAATCCTCTCCTGCTCCACTTGCATGGATCTCATTGGTTTAGGGCAGGGGAGGGGGTATTTCACTTAAGTGATGAAGATAATTGAACTGAACCCCCTTGCAGTGTTTTTTAAAGAGCCACCTAAAGCACAAGGGGGATTGAAAATAATGTGCTAGCATCTAGTATCTCTGACAGTTTTTCCCACACCAACCACAATCCTTCTTCCTTGTTTGTTTCTCATTACTAACTAATGGGAGGACTGCTGACCACGGCTTAGTGTTAGTGATGAGGAGAATAAGCAAACCGTGAGCTATTGCCAAGCTGATCTAAACTCATTTGATTTGTTTATTAATCAGAATTTCAGTGTGTGTGCATGTGTGTGTGTGTCTGTTTGTGTGTGTGTGTGTGTGTGTGTGTGTGTGTGTGTGTGTGTGTGTGTACTGCTCAAGCTTGACAAACATTGGGGGATTAATTTCCCCCAACTATTTAACTATTAAAACTAACTACTAAAAATAGTGTGTCCATTGTTTTACATTACCTTCTGATTGCTATTCAAATGAAAGATGTAGCTTTGAATCCACCTGACCTTTGCCATTTCATGTTACGGTAATATAGATCTGACTATTATTCGAGCCTGGGGCCAGAAAGACAGGAAGCAGAGTAGAATTAAAAGTTTGTCATGGGGTAGTATGGTGCTGTAGGAAGCTATAAATACACTTTCATCTAACACACACATACACACACTCACACATACCCACATTAAGACACAGACACTGCTCTAACATAACGCACGGCCTCTCTCACTATTATTAGCACCGTAAGAACAAAAGAATTTCTCTGGTAATAGAGCCAAGCTGGGAGGGTGTGTGTGAGGCGTCTGCCAAAAAAAGTGTTTAAAGATTTAGTTTCCATAAGTTGGCCTCGGTCACGGGACTCATAAATATTTAGCCATTAGGAGTACCTTTTAAAGAGCTCTCCCTTTTTTTCCAATGCGGCATGCTGTCTCTCTCTTTCTCCCCCTCTTTCTGGGAATGAAGCATGACGTGAGGGACGTTTATTTCTAACACCTTGGATCCGAGAAGTTGGGGCGGGAATATACCGCTAACCTACCCCAGTTTTGATTGGTTTAACACATCAACAATCAAAGAAAGTCAGGTCTGGTGCAATGGTTTTGAAATCAGAGACCACATGGCGTGATGAGGGAAGGTTTTGGCAGGGTTGAGATGACTTGTGGTTATTTTATTAAAAGTCAGGTGTGTTTGTGTGTGTGTGTGTGTGCGTGTGTGTACATTGATAAGTTTGTGTTGTGTGTGTTGTGTCAAGGTTTGCACATAAGATTATTAATTTATTCACATTTATTTAGCACTAGTATGTGTTTTCCAACATATTACTGCTGTTACAGATACAGATTTAGAATAGTTTTTGTTAATGAATGGATTGACTTTCTTGAAAGATAATTGTTTTATGAGTCCAGGCCAATTTTTTCTGGTTATGTATTTCCCCAAAAAAAGAATGCAAAAGTGTTTTTATTCCCAAATATACAGATGTTTTTGCAATAATTTTAAACCTCATTTTTCAATAATTTACATTTTGCAGATGGTTTGCAGTTGTTTCTGCTCTGATTTGATGAGGAAATGTTTTGTGGGATCACTGTATGTAAGGGTTCAACTTCATTTTAATTGATCGTGTACAGTTACATGTTTATCAGCAGTTATTGGGGTATTTGGGCATGTTTCAAAATGTGTATACTGCATATAAAAGTATGTTATTTGTTCCTAATCCAGAATAGGAGTGTGTGAGTATATAAGAGTATTTGAGTGTGTTCTAAGAGGGGAAACACATGTGTTTGTCCCTCAGTGACATTTCCTAGCACAGGGCTGGTACTCTGCCCTCCCTCCCCTCCCCATCCTCTCCTGTCCTGCCATGAACCCCTCCACCCGCTCAGGTGCCAACCGGCAACCAGGCAACTCTTGTGTTAAAGGACAAATCCATTCAAAAATGCTTTAAAAGGAAGCTACTAATAATGGTTGGTCTAGATCTCTTGCATGAATTGTTGTGTTAGGAGTTATTAAACTTCCCAGATAGCAGTTTCTCTGTTGTAATTAGCTTCAGTAACGCAGATTGTATGCAGCCAAAGGGATTCTGTGTTTAAAGAGTTTTCTTGATAAAAAAATAAAAAAATAAAAAAATAAAAAAATAAAAAAATAAAAAAATAAAAAAATAAAAAAATAAAAAAATAAAAAAATAAAAAAATAAAAAAATAAAACTTACATCTGACTGGAAACAGAATACACATTTCACAAAAAAAATGTATAACAAATAGATTAAGTCACTTTAATCTTTAGAATTAAAAAAGGATGTCATGTTTTCTTTGTGAAACTGTAAACACCGTCTTCTTAAATACACTTCTTCTAATGTTCCTGTTTGTGCGGTATATGAGATGTTACCGTGTGTATCCACAGTTTGTGTGTGTGTATGTAAGTGCGTGTGAGAGGTGACTCATACTGTAGCTGGTCCACTGCTACCCTCTCATCCATTGTTCTAGCGTTGGGATGGCTGGCCTGACTCCCACCTAAAACACAATGAAAGGGAGAAGTTAGCAGGGCAATCGGGACTATTGATGATTCATATGTTTATATCTTACCTTCCTAACCCCATTCCTTTTCACCACACCACCCCACCCCCCTTCCTCTCTACACCCTTTAATAAAAAGGATGCGTGTCTGGTGTTGGGACAGCAAGCACTTTTTTGTTCCTTGTCAACACACAACAAACAGAGGTTGATGGAATAACGGAAATGACCACGCCAGAAAAGACTTTTAGGTAATCCAATGCCGTGCCAAGCCATGCTGTAGTAAAGAGAAAATACTCCTTCAGATATGCTACACTGTCATCTAGGTCTGCATGATTTGGGCAAAAATATGAATAAACATTTTTTTGCTTAGAATTGATAATACGATTCTCTGCCACGATTTTTTGACCATGACAAAACAAAACAAATTAGCAGTACCAAACATAGATCTGTTTTGACATCTGTAGCACATTGTGCATCACCAAAAGCCTGTAGACATAGAGGCTTCAATGAAAAGAAGGCATTGCAGCACTTGGGAGTGTTTTAAAACCTAATGAATACAGTCTATGTTTATAACTCACAGTTCTTATAGAACACTTTTCTAATCTTAACAACTCAAATAGCTTTTACAAAGTGACATAGTAACCATTCACACACATTCATGCATTGTGGCTGCCATACAAGGTGCCACCTGTTCATCAGATTTACACTCCTATGGTGCAGCATCAGGGGCACCTGGGGATAACTGTTTTGCCCAAGGACACTTTGACATGGCCAGGGATCTAACCACCAACCTTCCAATTGGCAGGTGATCATTCTACAACTGAGCCACAGCCATTTGCGGTGAAGTTGGGACTTGTGATGCAGTCGGCTTATAAAAATGAAGTTATTAAAAAATGAAATCGTGAATCGAGATTGCGATTTTAAAATGATTAATAATGCAGGCCTACCGCCTTCTGTATCATTACTATTCACTGACCCATAATTTCCAGGAGGTATTCTATCAAAAAACAGTATTTCTATCTAAAGGTACCTTTTTAACTTTACACTTTTGTCACATGTACCATCACTTTAGGTGGTGATTTGCTACAGAAAATGTTTATGATCTTGATGGATTCAATCAGACATGAATCAGTTAGTTTTTGTTTCTTCATGCATCTTTACATTTACAGCCTCAACCTTTCCCAAAAAGAACATGTCTTATGTAAAACTGCAGTCAGTCCAAAATGGTGCACTTAGATAGAAACTTTTTTTTTCTCCATTCTGAGGGGCTGACACTAACGCTGGTGGTTAAGTGTAAAAAATTATCCACTGTGGTATGTGCATGCTCACTAATTCACGGAAATAAGTGTTGTTAAAATGTGGTGGGAGGAGTGCCAAATACTGTAGCTGTTAGCAGTGTGTGTCAACTACTGTAAACAAATCAGGCCTGACAACACTGTGTTGAGTTGTAAGCTGTATAAACCAACTGACAAAACTCTAGAGAAAGCAAATTGCAGGTGCATCGCAGATGCAACAAAAAATGTTAAACAGTCTGGTAATAATTGCAACCCAAAACAGGAATAGTGTTTGCAAGATAAGGCTCTTGGGTAGGGAGGCTAAAATAGAATAGTTAAATAAATGTCAAAGTGTAGCCTCACAAACAATTGGGCCTCAACAAATCTGCACAGTTTGAGACATGTATCACAACATTTCAAAAAGGGTTGAAGCAGTTGTGAAGGCAAGGCTTCACCCTCCTTCTCATTCCTACATTTTTACTTCATAGTAACAAGAGATGACCTGTTGTTTAGATTCTGTCTTGAGTTGAATGCTGTGTAACATTATACATATATTTAGTCCGTCCATCTGATAAAAGTGGAGCAGGGAGGAAAATACCCGTGACGTTTTGAAATGTGGCTTCACTGTTTATTTTAGTCATCCAGGGACAGTTTTTTGGGGGGATCCAGACAGGTTTTTGTGCTTCTCTGTCTCTCTCGTTTTTTTTCTGTTTTGTCTCTCTGCATGGAGCGGGAATGGCAAAAGCAGAACCGAGGGTCATTAAGTTGAGGAGGAACTGTATTAGAAGTCTTGTTCCCTGGGAAAGCTCCCAGCTGAGATGGGACAGCCATATTGGATAAACAGATGGCTGGGGAGAGGAAAGGACAGGCGAACAGAGGTGAAACAAAGAGGGGAGATGAGAAAGGGGATGAGTAGAGGAGGAATGTGGAGAGGGAATGAAAGGAGAGGGAATAACAAAGAAGGAGAGGTAAGGGAGAAAATATAAAAGGTGATGTGATGAAGGAGAGGAGACAAAGATACAAAAAGGCCGACGATAAAAGCAAAGTCAACAGGAAGGGCAAAAGGGCAGGAAAGGGATGAGGTAATGCATGTAAAACATGGAGCAAGGCAGGTAATATTTCACCGGAGTTCATACTAAACTAAATTAAAGCCTAAATAATGTTTTATAACAATAGAAAATACTGACTTTTACGACCACACATTCACTTGTTTACATAGATAGAAAATGTCACAAATTGTGCTCACACCATCCTTAATTTGGTAGGGCCCAGGACATCACGGTGGCCTCCAGATTTAAGATGCTGATGCTGTAATTGCAACAACTATGATTCGCATCAGACCTTTAATGAATCTTTTCACTATTTCTCCTTTTATTTCAGCTGTTGTTCCTATGTAAAAAGACAGACATGCAAAATCCTAATCCTAATCATTTCATAGCTCTACAGTGTCTTGGCATTGGCTTAAAGATGATTTTTTAAACTGTCTAAATATTCAGCAAAATAGTACTGTTGATTTCCTAATTAAATAAAATTTTGAATAAATGTTCCATCAAAAATGCATTTAAATGTATATTTTCTTTTGACATTTTTCACTTAAAGAAAATGTATTGTTTGTTGCGTTATTTTTCATAACAACCATCAAAACATCATGAGCCACAGACAAATATCTTAAAAAAGACATATTCAAAATATCAAGAGTTTAAAAGAAAAGTCTTTTCTGTGCATCACCTCTCGCAGTCAGTTATTTTCAGACAAGCACTGGTCAATAATTCTTATTCAACTCAAATTTGAAAAGGTTTTAAAAACTCACAACATTCCTAGAAATCCGCAAAACATGACATAAAATTATCATTTTAAGCAGGAGAATAATTTACAACACCGACTCTTCTCCACCACTTTAACGGACTTCTCTAAGCGGCTGCATGTCAGTCAATCACGCAGTATGACAGATCTCTAGGGTGGGGGCAAGCCGGGTGCGATGTTCACAACTCACTGAATATTCTCCACTTATAGATTTACCTGAGTGAATAATGTAAGGTCCTCTGATGCGCCCAACTCTGCCCCACTGTATAATTTTACCCCATCCTCACCCCCCATCTATCTACATCCATAAATATTACATGAATTTACTTTGGTAAAATAATGCTTACACCACCCACCCGCCCAGTTGAGACTGGAGGGTCTTTTTCTAGTCTCAGTATATAGAGTCATCTGAACACACACTCACACACACAAACACGCACGCACGCATGCAAACACACACACAAACACACACACACACACACACACACACACACACACACACAAACAATT
>NC_048415.1:10572081-10574482 GCF_013103735.1 Etheostoma cragini | reverse complement strand
CCCCCACAGCGCAGCATTTGTCCAGTGATAGATGACACGCCCCCCCACCACCCCACAAACACATGTTCAAGTACACATACAGTATTGTCCCCCTCCCATTACACACTCCGTTCTTCTTGTACAATTTTTCAGTTGGAAAATGTTCACTACATTAAGCGTGTCTTTCTTCTTTTGTCCTTTTTTTCTTTCTTTCTTTCTTTCTTTCTTTGTTTTTTCTTTCCTTCTTCCCGTCTTTCTTACTTCTTTCTTTTTTTGAGCCTTCCTCACCCCCCCACCCCCCTCCGTTGTCAGTCTATATCCCAGGCTGCAGGCATGTCTTAGCCGCCTGTGTGCTTTTTTAAGTTGCTATTTTAGTGGTAACAATATCTGTTTGATCAGTAGCACTGGGAAAGAGCCGAGGTTTGAGGAGGGGGGGTAGCTGGGAGGGAGAGTGTGGTGGGTTTCACAAAGGACTCTTTTCATTCATAAGTTATTGACCAGTTATTGATCACTTTCTCATAAATACTGTAGAACCGATTTTTGTTTTTCAATACTACCAATACGAAATGGTAAAAGTCGATTTTGGGATTTGTTCTCTCTGAAGAAAGAGTGTGCAGCCAGTCAAAAAGAACAGCATACATCAGACATAACAGAGGCTGTTCTACCTTGAAGGCTACAGGTTGGACCTCCTTAATGTGTTCCTCCTGTTGAAGCGTCCCTTAGCAAGTCACTGAACGCATGGGGCACTACTCCCACAGGTCTACAGGTATGCATACTATGTGTGTCTCAGAAGGATACTGGCATGTGAAAAAGTCCTAATTAAATTGTGTGCAACATGACGAGATAGCAATTGCTTTGTATTTCTTTCCTGGCACAGCCAACGTCTGCAGTTTCCAACATCATCTGCAATGCTTTGGCTGTTTGACTGCAGGCAACCACTGATCTGACAAAAATCAAATTTTCCAATGTCCTCCTTACGTCCCCTGATGGTTGTAGACTGAGCTTTAAGATATAGCCTTTCCAAATACTAGAATGGTCCCGTAGGCACAACCCCAGGGGACGGCAGTAGGCCGGAAGGAAGAACAGGAAACTTGTTAAAAGAAAAGATTTAAAGTCGCCCGTCCCAGAGGAGCGGCAGCTATAACGAGTCGACGGGGGTTGGGAGGTTTTAGCATGCGCAAAGTCTGCTCATCTACTTGTTGCTTTGATGAGGGATGAAAGGCTGTCATGAAGTACAAGTTTACAGAGCTCCGGGCAATGATAGACTTAACTGTCCTTAACAACATTTTCTGTTTCTTGCTCTTCTTCATCCTCACTCCTGAATTTGTTAATTGTTTCAACATTTAACTGAAATTCTCATTAAATATGTGAGAACAGATGTGAGAGTACACTGACAAGACATGGAACTGTGGAAAGATATTGTTACATGGAAGTGTCTGCACTGTAACGTTAAACCTGTAGAAGAGATGTGTTTTTTACTCTAACTTCCATTTATCTCTGCATTTTGCCATCTTCACTTTAAAACCACCGTATAGAAAAGCAAACATTGCCTCCGCCTCTTTGGTAGTTTTTATTTTTATTTTCAAGCAAGTTACACAGCCTGATTCACATTTGCGAGCACTTTGGGCATTTGGCAGGAGAAAGAGCAGGTTGTGTTTAAGTCTCGTTTGAGGACGATCAGGGTAAAAGCCTTTTTTATTGGCAGGTCCTGCTGCTTGTTAAGACGGTGACGCAGGTGACTAGGCTGTGCTGTTAGCCTCGGTGGCCCCAAACTATCATGGTTGTTGTTTCACAAGTCGGCAATAGTCAGTCAAATCAGCAGGGAGAGAGAGAGATTAAAAAGGCTGAGAGGAACCAGGAATGCGAGATAAAGAAAATGGGTAAACAAAGTGGATATGGGGACTTGATTTAGTTGGCCAGGCTGCTAACAAATCAACTCAACACTGTGCAACCACTTTACACACTCCACCAAAGTACAAAGCAACTTCCTCCTTCTCCTCTCCTCCTCTCTGCTGTGCTTATAGTTATGAGCCGTGTTAAGTCGACAGTTTATGCAGGAACCTTTCCAAAGTGCCTCCCGTCAGAAACTCTGCAAGCCGAATAAGTGGTGCTCACAGTTTGTAGCAGCAAAGGTGATCCTCGTAAAAGGTATTGTTATCTGCGGGCAGGCTCGGTGGCTGAGGGTGCCGATATGTTGTCAGCGGTGGTAAATATACAGACAGAAGTGCTGGCATTTTGCTCCTAAATAGCTCCCGGCTATAGGGTTTCCTGGAGGTCAGAGGGGCCGAGGTGTGGCTGCTGCAGCCTTACGCCGACCCTCAACCTCTAAGCTAAACTCACCACACAATACTATGCAAACATGTCAGCTAATTTATCTTTCTATTTTACGCCTGCCCGCATTTCATCTTTTTAAACGACAAGT
>NC_048415.1:10497081-10567081 GCF_013103735.1 Etheostoma cragini | reverse complement strand
GCTTTTCAGAAAAAAAGAGATTGTAGACAATCACTGCTATAACAAAAATAATTCAACTTCAGAAACAACAATAAAGATGTTTCTTGTCAGTAACATAATAATAAAATGTCTAAGTGGAAGGAAGGATTGTATGCTTTCTATTGACGTCAAAGAAAATCCACATCCTATTATATTTAACATACTTGAGTGAATAAGCTTTGTTGAAACCCTGTCAGTACTGTGCTCCACATATTGCTAAATGGGTGGATAGTACATGTAGGCCTTTCTAAAGTGAGATTTAGAAACAAACTAAAACACATAATGGCAAAGAGAAAAATAAGTTGAGGTTGGAAAAAATCTTTTCTGTAGACACAAGGCCTTCTTGTGACAATAGTGGTATTTTCTGAGGTCACAGATGGCCCATGGCATCCTTATGGCTGTTTAGGGATATGAAAACAGTCTAGAGTTTCTGTGCGCTCAGTTGGAGATAAACCCACAGGCATTCTACACTACCTGATATGTCGGATTAGAAGTACATGCAACCAAGAAACAGGTGCCAGTGACATGAGATGTTGATGCGAAAGTATGCAATGATATACATATACAGTAGTGTCACACATTTATACAGTCACAGTAGAAGTCACATGGAGTAGTACCAAGCTGATGTTAAATCTGCTAGCTTATTGTCTTTTACAGAGACATGAAACATGTATCTCTAAATGCCTAAAGTTTGTTTTTTGTAATGTGTCCATGTTGGCAAACTGACTACAGACAAATTAAATTATTATTGACTTTGATTCCTTCACAATGTTAGTGTAATTGTATCAGTACGTTTGAAATGCAATAGTGTGGATTAGGTAAATGTCTCATGAAAGTCAGTAAAACACTGATAAAGCAGAACAAGTTCTTTAATGGCTGTATTTCCTCCTTTAATGTGAACAAATACAACCCCTTCTTCTTTGTACTGTACCCTTTCATGAAGACTTGATGGTACAAAGGATGTAGGATAACACAATTTTTTTTCCCTGGCAGCTCCGGGAAACTGGGAATAATGGATTTCTGATCATTTGCTGATCATGTGGATTCACAGTGTGAGTGCACCAGTAGAGCTGGATCCTAAAGGCCAAATGCACTGTCAGGAAAAATGGCAGGTAACCAATAGGTGTATTAGCTAGTAAATACCAAATTATTGTAGCTTCAATCTTCATACTTGTCTGCTGGCTGACAAAGTCTGTTTTACTGAAGCTAGTTGCTCACTATATTATCGCTAGTATTATCATTCTTCCCTTTAGGTCCCCTCCCCCTCGACTAGCAGCGCCACCTGCCACCTGCTCATTTTCCCAGCATTCTTATCACCCCGCCAGCCATAGGATCGAGGCCCCTATGAGCTGCATGCCATGATAAACAAGAGCAAGTGGGGAAGTGTGGGTGGGGGGGGGGGTAATGGTTTTTATTCTCATCCGCTGCTGGAGAGTGTATTGAAGAGCTGGACATAGTTTGGAACATGGACACCCAAAGCTCACCTCTCCCCTAGCCGGAGGGTCACATAGCTGGAACATCCTGGGGATTGTGTCACTCACTCTGTTTTTCTTTTTGGTGGCATTTCAAAGTTATGGCTCCCACAAATGATTTGCAGTGGGGTTCAAGAGGTATTTGCTGTTTTATGAGACAACGTTGAACTTTTTTTTTGCCTACCTTGTAACTTGGTCTTGTTATGACAATAGGAAGGGTAATAAAGGCATAAATAGACTGATTGCAAGATTTGATCCCATGTACCAGGAGTTACATGAGGAAAAAGTATCGTCCTCTCCATGATTTATATATATACAGATGGCCAATTTGTTGAACAAAATCCTATTGCTGGCAATGGAACCCCACACTGAGTCTCTTTTCAATTCAATTACCAAACTATAAACTGGAAATGAGCTACAGTACATTCGAGCCCGACATAATTAAGTGTTTGTAACACTCTGAAAACAACAGGCGCTGTTCTAGGTGAATTAGTGCCTGTTCCCAGGTGAATACAGGGCCTGTTTGGCTCAAGGCGAACAGATGCCAAGTCAGGACTGCACCAAAGGATGGCTGCTAGAGACGCACAAGCATTGATGTCAGCTTCAAACCTCACCTGTAGTACTCCGAGACAGAATTGATTCTCGTCCAGCAGAGAGAGACGGAAAGATAGAAGCACAGCTATTGTTTATGTACAAGTCGTTTGAGGCAGATAAACTCGGGGTCTGCCTGTGTTGGTGTGTGTGTGTGTGTGTGCGTGTGTGTGTGTTCTCCCCCTCATCTTAAAAAAATAGCATGATTCTCTCCATTCATTAAGGCTCCACAGAAGGAGATTCCATTAATCTGTTCATTAGGCCACATCAAAAATGAAACTACTTATTAAAATCAGATCCAGCTGTGTACTCTCGTTAAAGCCCGCCGTACCAAAAGCTTGACAATGCTCGTGGCACTAGACCAAAACCCAACCACGAGAAAGGGGGGGAAATATTCTACCACATTGGCCTGTTTTGACTCAACACACCATGATAATTGCTCTACTCTTAGCAGGGGGGTATGAATAAACATTCTTTTTGTCAGCGAGCATCTGAATGCTCCATTTCCAATTAATTTACATTTACCCAGAAATGGAGGATATATATGCTCTTAATCACTATGTTTTATTTTCTCAATTTCCCCCAAGTCTTTTCTCATTCTCTCATTCCCTGTCTGGCACTTTTATTCCCCCTCTCACCCACACTCTCTTTCTTTTTCTACCCCTCTCTCTCTCTGGAAAATCCCATTAATCTTAGCCAGTGGTTTTGAACAAAAGCAATGGGCTAAGCGATTGATCCTGGCATTGATCCCACTCGCCTGAACGATCATAAAGGTGTTAAATTGGTTTCTTGGAGGATATGTATTTTTCATCGCTGGCTGCTGCAAAGTAGGAGTTTGTGCTTGAATTTCTCTCGTTTTTTTAGCGAAACACTGGTGATGATATTAAAATATTAAAGAAATCACAGCTTGAAAAGCCATAAATGTGGATTTTGGGACCAGTTTGAAGAGATTTCTGGGGAGCATGTTTTTGGCATCAGTGTGAACGTAAAAGGCTAAATCCTTGTCAAAAGTTTTTTATCCATCCAAGGACAGGTGGAGAGTTGGGATTATTTAAATCTGTAAAGTGGAAGCAAAAGATGAAAAAGCCTTTATTTATGAATTCATAGTTTGAAAATAAAATTACACATTTGACTCCAAACGCAAAATCATGCATTTCAATCACAAAAAGTAATTTTTTTACGTCGAAGTCGTGGCCAACTACTCAAAAGATTATTTCAGAGTAAGGTTTTGTCATAACATTTTGAGAACAAGACTGATGTTATTTTCAATAGTGAGATTGTGCTGACTGATAAATAGCTGACTGTTATGTCCAGATAGAATTTTTAAGAAAGCGGTTTTACCACAACAACCCTGTCATTATTCAAAATTGCACGATTTTGTTTTGGAATTAATTGGAAGTAATAAAATAGCAAACAATGATAGCAGTGTTAACAGGTTTAATGTCCTGTATATCACTTGGGGAAATGAGACACACTCAGGGAATAAAACCTACAACACGTTTGTTTCCCACTCAGTCCACATGGCTGGAAACAGTAAATTAGCAGTTATCTAAAGTTTCCATGACCATGTGATGAGATAAGAATTATCAGACTAAATAAATCCACTATTTTATTGCACCTGGTGAGCTCAACAAACCGCTCATTTGAACTTTGTTGTGTCATATTGCGAATGACTCAAACTGAGGCAGGCAATCAGCCAATGATTTACTGACGGTACTGGTTGCATTTTCTCTTCACAGAGATAGCATTCAGGACTCGTCTGTATGACAACACAACACCAAGCGCTCTTCGACTCCATGTCAGAAAGTTCATATTATCTGAGAGAGCAGGCAGCAGATCTTGTAAGATCATGCACCATGAATGTTTCTCATTTGACAGAGCAAAGGAAGAGCTTGTCAGGGAAACAGCTCGTGTCGCTGGCACTTAAAAGGTCAGCAAACTGAACCCCAACCCCTGGCCCGCCCTCACGCCTGTCTATCTGTCACCAGTCCCATATTTCCGAGCGGGTGTCCCCAGCCCTCGTCTAAGCCGCTATCACCCACCGTCATCCCCTCTGAGCTGCCCCCTCTGATGACCCACTTCTCTTGTCAGAGAAGAGCTTCCAGGCAGGCAGAGTGAGGACAGCCCTTTGATGAGGACCCCGACACTTGCCAGTACTGCTGACATGCAGGGGGGTCCTTTGAAGAGCCTTACATGTAGCCATCCATCCACACACACACACACACACACATGCTGTTATACATGCTTCCAGGGTATAAGGAGAAATGAAGAGGGTTCGGGCACAGCGTAGAGTAGTCCCTCCTTTGACTGTGTTCCTTGCTCTCTGATGGTTTTAATGAAGGCATGTTTTCATCATGTTCTTGAGACACCGTCAGTGTGGGACCACAAAAAAATTTGATTTAAAGGAAGGAGGAGGAGGGAGACAAGAAGAGTCACTGATTCTGTCAATTTTTTCTCCAAAGAAGGTCACAGAAGCTTTGTTGTATTTTGTCATTTGACTTTCGTGAAAAAAAAATACATTGTGAATGTTAGGCATTCAAAGATTAGATACTTTAGTGATTTTTTTCCTTTCACCATACTGTTTATCTACTACATTTTGTGAACAGTTTATTTCAGTTGGATAGTTGGTGAGCCACTAAAATTTGGTACGGCTCCAGATTCACACTAATGATCTAAAGGGTTACCTAAATCAGAGGAAATACCAAATAACAGAACCAAATGACAGCTGTGGCCAAAGACTACCATAGTTAGGCAGGTCAAATGTCCTACAACATTCATGTGTTATTTGGCTTTTCCACGTCACTGTTATGGCACAGCTACATGTATTGTTATGTCTGCCTGAAAGGTAAACAGACAAAGTGTGACATCAGCCACAATCACCAGTCATAACAATCCTAATCAACAAGCAACAACTTGGTAATACAAGGTAATAACGTGTTTAAAGAGTTACAGTTGTTGACATCAAATTTTTTACCTAAGGTCATTGCAGATTTCAACAAACGGATCCCTGTGCAATTCCTAGACAACACAAAAAAGAAATTCCTTTCAGCGGTGTTAATGCTGCACCTGCCTGTGTCGCAACGTTTCACCATCGATCCACATTCTTCATCCTACAAGTTGTGGTTGACATTGGCGATGAACATCACAGACAGTTCTCACAGACTCAAAGCAACAAAGTAATTCACATCACCACAAACCCGCAGTATGCACAGAAAGACAAATTATTCCCAATGAAACCACAAAGAGGGCAATGTTTGTCGATGGAAAAAAAGGGTTGCAGGGGAGAAAGAGCCTCTCATACATTTTCCTCATTCCTTCCTTCTCTATGTGGCCTTTTTTGTCTGCGTCTGGCAATGCAGAGTAATGATTAACACAGCCAGGCATGGGAAGAGAGTAAAACTCACAATGGAGGGGGTTGTTTTGGTGTACAGAACCACTGATTGACCTGCCTCAGCTTCCCAAGCTCACCTGGCAGAGCCCTGGGAGCCAGCGGCTGGCATTCAGGAGGATTAAAAAAGGCTACTTAATCATTATCATATGTGGAATCACTCAGAAACTGCTGGCAATGGGCAAACAGATAAACCTGGCAACATTGTTAAATCAGGCACAAAGGGCATAACTGAGTGTCGAAAGGTTCACATGAGAAAGATTTAGAGTTTGTACAGGGGACTTTTGAGCTTTGTGAAAGGTTGAAAAAGCAATTCCAGAGGTTTGCAACTCAATGACCCGTGAGCAAGCTTACATTGCAAACAGCTGTCTGTGATATTTACAAGCTGCTGAGGCTGACACACTGGCTCAACTTTTTGTTTTGAGGTTGTCACACGTCATTTTATCCTGTGATGGAGTGAAATATGACAATTTGAAGAAAATGTAGAGATGGTAGATGATGCCACAATGTCAGGATAGCTTTTTTAAACACATTTTTAGTTTATGTTTGTGCAGTTTATTGCACAACAGCTTCTTATGTTGAACTTCTTGTGAGCTTTCAGTCATTCTTGTTTTCTAACCCCCACCAGTCAAGTAGTTGACCTGATGTGCCTATTTCTTACCAGGTGGATGACCAGATGAAGCTGCTGCAGAACTGCTGGAGTGAACTCCTCATCCTCGACCACGTCTTCCGGCAGGTGATGCATGCCAAGGAGGGCTCCATCCTATTGGTTACCGGCCAGCATGTGAGTTGGTTAAACCCCTTCCTGGAAACTTCCAGCTATCTCCATACTTTCCATTTTCCTCCAAAACCCTGCCAACCAGGCATCACTCGCTCCTCAAGGGACTGTGCAACACCTCAATATTTCCCTTAAAGCTTTATTGATCAGCCACACAGGACTCCTCGCTTCATTAAAAATAGATTGTGCTTATAGATATACTAATGTCACCAAAATAATCAATTTAGCATTGCTTTCTCAGTGCAAGAACACTGCGCAAGCGCATAAATAAAGCACTTACACATGCACAGCATAGAGAGTGAGCCGACAGATAAAGAATGTGGCTAAGTGTGTTATTGTGTTTTACTGGGCCCTGAAGGAACTTGGCAGGAGCTGATGCTTGAGGCCCAAATGGAGGTCATCAAAGCATCAGGATACTGTGATTTTGTGTTTAGCTTCATACACATGTGCAATTACTACACACTTTCAAACAGCAAACACACAAATCCAGAGCATGCAGGAAAGACTCCTTCAGCATTCAGTAATTTTCATAATCTCATGGAAACAAAAAGACTGCTCACCATGAATATGCCTCTGACCAGTGGCCTGGCTGTCAGTTAGATAATAAGTCATACATTATAGATTGTCCGGCTCTCTAAAAAACTGCTTTTCAACAAAATGTTTTACAACAATGCATGCTAGTATAAATATTCGAGCAAGCCATGATTCTGAATGAAGAGGAGGTAAGGTGCATAAATTCTGAATAGCTGAAGTACTGCCTATGGTAAATAAGCACTAGTACTTCTAATGGTGGAGTAGTACAAACCGTGGCAAATGTCATAGGCAAAGTATTAGGAGAAATATCTACTTGGCCTTAACAAGAACATCATGCCAACATACACGCAGACAGGTGAAGAGAAAAGAGAAAGAACAGGAAGGAAGAAGAGCCAAAGAGAAAAAGTATTGGCAGACAACATGGTAGAGGGGAGAGAAAGAGGTATGATGAGGAATGAGAAGGATGAAAGGAGAAAGAGGCAATGGGAGAAAAGGAGTGAGAAAGGAGAAGGAGAAAAAAGAGGGGTAATAAGGAAGAAGGGGAGAATGTAACGAGATGCCCGCTTGAAGAAAGGAGAAGGAAGAAATAGGACATAAGTAAGGGTAGACTAGTGAGGACAAGAGAAGGAAAAAAAGGTGGTAGGGGATACGAAGGAGAAAGAAGGAGATGAAATGAGGAGGGATCGAGGAGGATGATGAGAGCAGTTAGAAGAGACCGGAGCGGTAAGGAGGAGGAGGAGGTGCTGATAATCAGGGCAGGCGCAGGGCGGCAGTTTCGTTTGCATACCTTGGTTAATGAACAGCTGGTATTGGGGGGAGGAGGGGTGTGTGTGTGTGTGTGTGTGTGTGTGTGCATGTGAGGCTCTGAAACCGTTCATTATTTTCCATTATTCTCTGCCTGGCCAGGGGTGACAGCACAGTGATAACTCCAGGGATATTTAGAATACTGTGGCAGCATTACCCAAAGCAAATGCTGCATACACACACACACACACACACACACACACACACACACACACACACACATATATATATAAACACAGCAAATCACATAAAGGCTGTTTGGGCCAACATACTGCGCTGTTCATTGGCCACATTGCTCTGTAATGTGCTAATAACGTAGTTGTTACAATATCCTCATCATTTTGGTCCATGGGATAGTATAAAAAAGTGATAACACCATATTCAAATTACGTGGTATAGGCCACTTATATCGTACAAGAAGTTGAAGTTGAAGTGGAGTTTGTGTTGGTAACAAGTTTAATGTCCTCACATTGGCAGCTATTTTCAGTTTTTTTTTTAGAAAAATGTTGCCTAAAGCAACACATGATTTGGTCAACTGGAAATTCAGACAGATGTTTCTCCCCTTTGAACCAAGACTTTTCTTTGCTCTCATCACACTCTGCATTGCCTTTCAAAAAAATCAATGATACCAGCAGATTTACTGTTATAGCCCATCACTCAATGTCTGTCTTCTGTCTCTTTCTCTTGTCCTAATGTTCCTTGTTTGCACATTTGTTTTAATTTTCTGTCTTTCTCTGAACTGCTGCATGTCTTTATGTCACCAAGAGCAGTGACAAATGGCCATGAGTGTTTTTTAGTTTAGGGTGGCTTCTTCTTTATCCTGTCATAGGAGCGTAACTTGAAATGACAAAAGATTGGACTGAACTGTTGAATGATTAAGCAAGGCCTTGCAGCTTGGCAGCCAGTCATAAAAATCCTCAATATTTTGATAGTACAAAGCTCCTTGTATACATGAAATTCAAATGAAGAAAGAATGCATGTATAGAAGTTTCTCCGCCAGCCGTAGAGTCCTGTGCTTTCAAACAAGGTACATTTTCCATTCCCATCTTCCACACACATCAAAGCTCTCTACCCACTAAAGCGATCTCACCTTCCATATCCATCTTTAATGTTCTGCTAAGATTATCCATCGTGTTCATGGTATATTAAGATTTGAAGGTTTATTCATATGTTTACTCTATGTCTCTCCAGGAGGGATAATAAAGTAGTATTGATTGATTGACTGATACGCAGGTCACCAGGGTTAGTGCTAAGTCGGCTATAGTGACATTATAGCGTTTTTTTCTTCTCTCTTTTTACTTAAGGCTAGAAGGCAATAACCCAAGGCATCACCATCAACAGTCCAATCCTTCAATGAAGTTATTTCATGCACAGTTGATTTTATGTAAATTGATTGACACCTTGGAAGGGGGGCAGTGTCTGCTTTTCCCCGAGTCATAACTCTTAACCGTCTCAAAGGTGGGAAGAAGGAATGAGAGAGGGACAAAGGAGTTATAGATAAATCGGCAGAGGTACAGTTGTGTAGTAAAAGAGAAAGGAAATAAAGGGAGATAAGAAGAACAGAGGAGAGAGGGAAACCATGAGGGATTGTTCACATTCACCTCACTTTAACCCTTTCCTTCCTTAGACTGATCAAGACAGGCTCCAATCATCCTATTTACTAGATAAAATGATAAATCCAGGGTCTTTTTAATTGCAAATAAGGGCTCACAGGGACCCTCTTCCTCCCTGAGCTTTAGGAACTGCGCACGCCAACATCTATCTTCCCTGGAAACCCTAGCACAGTCAATTATGGTAATAAATTGTCAATAAATATAAAAATTTAATATGGTCCTGCTTACTTTGAGTGGCAGCTAAGGACTTGCCTCCCAGACAAATGTGCTGCGGCTGCAGGAAATGCATCTGAAAAGGCAGTGTGTGTGTGTGTGTGTGTGTGTGTGTATGTGTGTGTGTGTGTGTGTGTGGATGGATCGTTGCACCCAAGAAAAATAGGTTTATGGGAAATCTATCTATCTATTTATCTATCTTGTTTTTTGTCATGTTTCAGCATGCATATTATTGTTTTGCTGTGTAACACAGAACAGAGAGAAAGAAGTCAAATCTGGCAGGTCTTGGAGGTGAACTCCCATGCTCTCTACAAACGCCCCCAGCATGTTGTCATGAAAAAAACTGTTAAACTGCAAAAACCTACTGCCTGCAGCTGCTTTTTTACACATCCACCAGTGTCTCACACTCTGACACACAGACCAAAGCATTTGACTCTTGTGTTGAGAGTGAAGTTGAGCCGGTTACAGGGATGAAAAAATAATTACATCAAACTTGTGGTGTTGATGTGTTCAGGATACAGTCATGTCAGAGAACATCTAATAAGGGGTGAACTTACACTCCTGGGAAACTTCTGGGTTGGTACAATGGGGCTCAAAAGGGAGAAGGATAGTGAGTGAACAGGCTCTAGCTTTCAATAATTTTGCACAATGAGGTTGTAGATATATTTCCAATGGTTAATTTAAATGTGCAGGGATAAGCAACCCAATGAACACACATCTACCATTAGCAAACAAAAAATGAAATGTAAGAGAAGGGAAAGCTGATTATTAATCACTATTAAGTCTGTTGTAGCTTCACCTACTGATGTATCTTTTTTGTTAGCTAGGCTACCCTACAAGTTGCTAACAAACTATACTCATCTGGACATTCATTTTAACATCCATGAATCAAAGTAAACCTTTAATCCATATTTCTGCCTCAAGAGCATCTTCTTACATTCCTCCCTTCCTGCTTATTACAGGTGGACTATGGAGTGATTGCTTCACAGGCGGGATCCACCCTCAACAACCTGTTGAGCCACGCCCAGGAGCTGGTGGCCAAGCTACGCTCCCTGCAGTTGGACCAACGGGAGTTTGTCTGCCTCAAGTTCCTGGTCCTATTCAGCCTTGGTAAGTCCCTGAAAGCCCGGAATCAGAAACATTTGAGTGGGTTCCTGGGCAATTGTTCCTGCCCCACGAAAAGCCAAGGCTCCTGAGGTAGGTTTAGGGTATGAGGATTAATTATGCAGGTGATAGAGAGAGGCAGGAAGGATGGGTCAGAAAAGTAATGGAAGTAAGAAAGGGGGCAGAGGGATGGTGTGGTAGGAAGGACGGACAGAGGATGGAGGGAAGGAGGGAGGAAAGAAGGAAGTGACCAGTGGTCTGAAAGGGATAGCAGAGAAAGTGAGGGAGGAAGGAATTCAAGTCTCCTTTTATTCAAAACAACTGTAAATAAATACACAGTTGGGGGAATGTAAAATGAATGTTGACAATGTACATTTTGAAATTTAGCTGTTGCACTCTAGTGTTGTACAATAGTGGTAGGAGGATTGATTTTAATATACAGTATAAAAGAAATGCATGATTAACGGACGAAAATTTGAAAAAAAGGATGAGAGGGATGATTTAACAAGCCAAGATGTGAGATGGTTGAATGATAATATTTCACCAGACAGTAAGGATGGGGATTTACAAGAGGATGGGAGTAATTTCTTTTCAAAAAATCAATTTGAAGGAGTTTTTTAGTTTTTTTTTTAAATCTGGGATTGAGCTTTGGCAAATCAGAAAGGAATGGAGGGAGTTGGGGTTCACCTGAGGATGAGGGGGAAAGAAGAAGGAGACGAGATAGGAGGATGATGAAGGGGAGATAGTGGGAATTGGTGGAAGGCAGGTACCGTGAAGCATTTGGGATGGGTGGAAGGGAGCTGATGCTGGGGAGAGAGAGGGAGCATGGGAATCGGGAAGTGGGGGGATAAGTAGCCAAATGAGTGTGTGTGTGTGTGTGTGTGTGTGTGTGTGTGTGTGTGTGTGTGTGAGTGTGTGTGTGTGTGTGTGTGCGTGCATGTGTGCGTGCACATGCTCGTGCATGTGTGCATGCGCGCATGTGTGTGTAAGCGCATGTGTGCAGATCCCAAAGCTGCTATACACACACTAAGCCGAGGTCAGACATTGCCAGGAGATTGTTATCGCGGTCTCTTTTCTAACAAGTCTGGAGCAAATGGCCACTGAGGAATACAAACACAAACATTAACACAAACACACACACTTACACACACCCCCACACACAAACACACACACCCACACACATACATACAGGCTTGACCAAACATTGTTTAAACATGCTACATTACTGAAACCAATGATGTCAAGGCAGCTTGTCACTTCCTTCATCCACTTGTAATCCACAAGGGTCACGCTTTCACTTCTTTATCTTAAACCTCTAAACAAAGAAAAAGGGATTACTGAACTGCTACACGAAAGCGCAGGCAGGCACACACACACACACTCACAAACATGCACTACACATTCACGCGCTGAGGTGATCAAGCCAGATTAATGCTTATGTTAGTGTTGTCTTTGGTACAGTGAAGAAAGAAGGAGGAATGGGGTAGATTGCAGTGGGACTTTGGAGAATGTATGTGTCTGTGTGCATGCATGCGTTTGTTTGTGTTTTTTTTTTTTTTTTATGGTGCAGGGGTGTTGCTGGGGCTGAGGGTCTAAATAATTTGGCAGAAACATCATCCATAATGAAAGGCTCACCTGAGGGATGTGTATCGCCTCCGGCAGTGCCTGTTCAGGCCTTCTGTGAAAGAAGCCCGACACTGACGCCGTAGAGTTGGCTAAGGGGATCAGTGTAGTTGGTGGGGGATGGGGAGGGGCTTGAGTAATGGAAAGTCCGGAGATTTAGAATTGATCTGATTAATAACTTACACAGCTGAACAGAGATGTGAGGTTGAGATACATACATTTACCTAAGGGAAAGAGCATAATGTGTGCCGAAATGAGAAAGCAGGGGTGCATTCACTCATCTGTGTATGTTCACACAGCTGCTTATGAACTACACGTAGAGCCAATTAATGATTGAAGTGAAATGAGGCATGAAAATAGCTCAGCACTGACTCAAACAAAGATTAGACTCTCCCTTTTGTATTAGCTTTAGTTTACCTCTGTTCCCTGTGCTCTCAGCTGGGGATAATATATGAATGGGTTCTTTATGGTACAGCTTTGATACAATGAACTTGTTCTACTTTACTGTTAAACTGTTTGAATATGTCTGAGGAAATATCAATACTTTAATTTAATTAAAATTAAAATGATTACACCCTATCCATAACCATGCTTGTGCAGATATTTTGCAGAAAGCAATCATTTTGAAAACGTTGGCATTGGATGTTAATTACATTCTAAAATAAAAAGAGCTTTTAAACATAATCTATGGTTTTGCAGAATCATTAAAAACATAAGCTTCTGGCTGGCAACATGCTTGTGTTGCTTGTATTATGACTGTGCTTAAAGCCTTGCTAGTCCCACAACTATAACTACTGCTCTCCGATGTTAGTCATGGATCCTTCAGTTTGAGTCTTGATTTTCCTTAGCATTTCTCTCTATCAACAACCTTCTCTATCTCTTTTTATGGATGGATGGGTCACCTACTCCCTGCCAGAAGAGCTCTAAGTTAGGTCAGTTGTCGATAAAGATAGGG
The DNA here is from genome assembly GCF_013103735.1 of Etheostoma cragini. Classification (NCBI taxonomy): domain Eukaryota; kingdom Metazoa; phylum Chordata; class Actinopteri; order Perciformes; family Percidae; genus Etheostoma; species Etheostoma cragini. The sequence continues at coordinate 10,553,988 of NC_048415.1, read as the reverse complement.
ATATAGATGTCACTCCAGCTGAGAGGAGACACTTGTCCTGATCTGTGTGCGTGTATCTCTCTATCGCTCTGCTCTCTCTCTCAGTCCCCCGTCAATTTTTGCTTGTCTTAAGTGAAGGCTTTCAAGGAGAAGATTATCACTCTCAGAGCATTGATCTCTTAAGTGTTTGTAGGACTGTGAGCAATGATTGTGTCTGTTGGGTGTTGAGCTAGAGACCCATAACACAGCAGAGAGAGAGAGAGAGAGAGAGAGAGAAAAAGAGAGAGAGAAAGAGAGAGAGAAAGAGAGAGAGAGAAAGAGAGAGAGAGAGAGAGAGTGCTTGGTGGGTCAGAGTTCAGTAAAGGATTACTACTAGTAGTATGGTGTCAGAGTACTGTTAATGGGACTTTGATTTCCTTTAAAAGGCTTGCAGACCTAATAGAAAGACTGCCAGGTTGTTGTTTACATGACCATTGATATAAAGGCCCAGAGGTGAGAAATGGGTTACAAGTTCCAATTCAGGCTGTGGAAAGTGAAAAAAGACTTAACTCCTTTAACTATTCTTAACTCCCAATTGTACTGTATATGCTCAATAGAAATCTGAGTTTGTATTGGCACTCCCCAGGTAGGAAGTTACAAAGCATGTGCTTCCTAAAATGAGTAATATTATTGTGATGCTTGAAACCTGCTCAGCCACCCCCCCAGAAAAATCTAACTGTCAATGGAAAAAGAAAAAAATAACAAGCTTTACTGATCAACTTTTACAAAAACCTAATCAGATGTATGCCTGATGCATACCACCATCACATGTACAGTTTGCATACTGGCAAAGCAGATTCAGTGACAGAGGTCAGAGAACTTTCAACCAGCAACCAGTTAACCCAGCTCTACAGGTCAGACCCCATCAGGTGTAATTGGATGAGACAGGCACTGCCAGTCCTTGTCAGCCGAGAGGAGAACCAGAGTAGCTGCCAGACCAGCGCAGGGTGGTAAATGCTCCCAGCGGAGAGAGCAGATTTGTGGACATAGCCCTAAATAATGCTCCTATATTGAAGCCTTTGGAAGGCACAATGCCAGTAAAAAGCTGTTAGAATGTAGAGAATTTAGGCTAGTGTTACATTCCTCTGTAGCAAAGGTTTATTTGAAGAAGTCACATTGGTAGTTACATTTACTATGTAAACTTCACTTCCATGTGTTTCCTCTTATGTTGCTTTAAATGAAGGAATAGGTCAACACACTGTATTGTATGCATTCTGTGGATTACATCATGGATACTGTGAGTGATTCTTAAGTCTGGAACCCCAAAACTCTAAAAAGAATATACTGATCTATAAAGTCATGCATGTATAGTCTGCCCATTCCACAGCAGTGTATCTTAACTATATAATTTCAGTATTAATTAAGGCTTTATTAATCTTTTAATTTCCTGTGTTTTTGCAAACAACTGATTAATCATTTGGTCAAAAATATGTCAGAAAAATAGTAAATAATTAGTCTTGCTATTACCAGACCAAGCCAAGCTCAATAGATGGGAGATTGAGGATTGGTCTGGGGAGTCTGCTCGGTATTTTCTATGCACGAGCGGCGTGACCAAGGGGGCATAGTTCAAATGACTCTGTACGCAATTGGATAGTCCTTCAACCAATCAGATCAACGATCCGGGTGACGTAGAAGCTACAGCGTCATCAACAGGTTGCGGCGCTTTGGTGGCGTTCGGTGGCAGTTATATTGAATGTAAACAAGAAGCTCCTAGACTAAATTAAAAAAAATTAAAAATGCAGCAAGAAGCTGCTTGGTCGCTTCTCTATTGTCAAACCCACCATAAGCGCGCCAGGTAGATAAGTCAGTTTGTGATTGGTTCCTGCAAAATGGTGAACTGACGCAGGAGAATTAAATCTGCAGGTTTACCCAGTCTAGTAAATAATGCCCAGGACAATAGAAAGGTAGTTTCAGATCTAGTATCAGGTGTCCAAAGCAGACTTTTCCTATATGGTTTAAACACATGAATAGAAAACCACTGAGTTTACAAACTAATAGCAATGTTTACAATATAAAGCCAATTAAATGAGTGCAATAAATATTTAAAACATGATGAAATGACATGTACAGTAATGTTAGCTTTTGTTTATTGTAAGTCAATGATCAGACATCAGTAGTGTTGCCCATTCATAAGAAACTAAGACAGCCAGTGATTCAAGAGCTGCATCAGCACCACATTAGCTATCTGTCAAGGCATTAGTCAGGTTCTGAGATCGGAGTTTAGAGACGCCCACCTATCCATCCCTCCTGCCATACATCCCTCACCATCCATCCACCCCGTCTGCATTGTCTCTTCTCTCATTGCTCTGCCCCTTCTCTTTTTTCACATTCATCTTTGTATGCCTCGATCTATCACAACTCCATCCTCGTCCACCTCTATCGCTTCTCGTTTATCTTCCCCCACATCAGAACAGCCACTCATCTCTTTTCCTCCCTCCCTCAGCTTTTCGTCCACCCCTATCCTTTCATAAAATGTCTTAACTACAGTCATTTAAATTTGTGCTAAGTGTCTGTCTGTGCTTTACGCTCAAAACAACTGGAAACAAGTGTAATATAGGGCTGAGATAAACTCTAAATAGATAGTGGCATGACTTTGGATCTTATTGAATTCAAATTTGTAAAAATATGGCAATAAGTGGGTTGTTACTAAAAACCGCTGAAATCAGAAGTGACTCAACGTTGATTTCTCCCTCCCATCTTTCTTTGTTGCTTTAACCCACCTCTCTATTTACCTTTCAATTCCTACACTTCATCAACCCCCGCACCACCCTTACTCCAATGCAGAGATTTCTTATTAGCATGTTTAGTGCGCCACACACTGTAGACAGGTTTTGTGCGTCGCGAGGTCAGAGAACAATCTGCTGACAACAACACAAACACAGCAAACGTGATTAACCTTGATGGGAAAAAAAGTGTTCTCTCTCCCTCTCTCTCTCTCTCTCTCTCTCTCTCTCTCTCTTGCGCTCTCTCTCTCTTTCTCTTTTTCTCCACACAATGAGAGAAAAAAAAACATGTAATTCCCAGACAAGTACATCCTAATTAAGCAACAGTCGAGGCTGTTCAGAATCAATACCCTGATCCCTGGCCAGCAAGCAAGGGAGCTGGCTAATTCATGCACACCACCCGCCCTCTGCCATAAAGCCTGGCAAATATTAATTTCCTGAAACGAACCGAATCATTTAGAATTCGGTCTGGGATTGATTAACATCCAGATGCAGCGATGGTTCAATATTTATATCTACTGAGACCAAGGTAGGGGCCAAATAATGGAGCATGTAAGCGGAACAACACTTTACAAGTTAATTAAAAGCAACATAATAGGGACTCTTCTCCCTTTTTTGTGCTGCTTGCTGTGTGGGACACAAGCATTTTACTGGGTTGTAAGTCAACAGAATGGAGTCATCATCTGTGCCTTTGACCTGATCAATACATGTATAAAGGTATGGTTTGTGTGTGCATGGGTTGTTGTGAGAAACCTTGATTCAATGGAATGTGACTGACCAGGGAACATCACAATCACAGCATCAGCATGTATTTTGCAGAATTTAGACAGTTTTCATTAAAAGGACTATAGCTAAAATGACCTTTAACCTGTACTTTAGGTACAGTTGCCAACCATAAACAAACTACAAGTACAAATAACTTACATAAACTCCAAACTCAAGCCGAAAACAGCATAAATTACAGGTGTAAACAAAAGACTATCTGCCAAGGATGTTAGGTAGCACAAGCTTATTTACATTATAGTTGTGTGTACACTGTCAAAAATGTGTTCACATTGTTGGGACTCACTTCCAACCCAGTACATGTATGCTGTATTTGAATTAGGCTTAATAAATCTGAGATAAAGCCACATGTGAGGACAGTAGACCGAGGGCCCTATCTTGCACACACTGCAGCGCAAAGCCCAAAGGACGCAGTTGTCAATTTATCCAGCGCCTACGTCGTTTAAATAGCAAATGCATCTGCGCCCATCTTTGCCCCCATGGGCGTGCTGGTCTTAAAGGGAGGTGTTTTCAGGTGAATTCTTGGCATATTGCTATCTTGTGGTAGCAGAAAGTGATCGCCCCATTGACCAACAAAAACATGGTCTAAAATCAGCAGCGCAGCACTCAAACTTTACATTTTAAAGCATTAGTAAAATGCGCCCAGGCACCGCGCACACACTATGCTTGTTACACACACACAGGGAAGCGCAGCCGCACACACAGATGCAAAAGATTAAACATTAAAATATATTATCAAAATCAAATCCGCTATCATAATAGCAATGCGCCAAGGTACAAACGCGCCTGGTTTTTAAAGGGACTGGGAGATGACTCTGATTGGTTTATTGAAGGTCACGCCCAAAACACACCTATGAATTAATGGAGATAATAAGTACAACCCATTTGAACCATGCTCCAACAAACTAGCAGAAGTGGATTTGGACATGCCCTAAACATACCTGCAGTATACGCTTCACGCTTTGCACTTGGCTCGTTAAAATACGGCCCTGACTCGCAATTTGCATAAATTAGTATTAAAATTCCGATGTCATTTTTCCACACTTCCACACTTGAAACTTGGTGAAGTGCTCGGTAATGTAGTATTGGACTCTAATCTTTCAAACTAATCTTTTTACCCCCCATCAGCTTCCTTGACGCTTTGCGATGCAGGAAAAAAAAAAAAAAAAAATATTCGTTCAAATGTTTTTCCCAACAAAAGAGCCAAACCAAACTAATCATGTTTAAAGGTCCTGCCTTTTTTTTTCATTTTCTTTCATCTCATGAGGAGTAGGAGTAGTAGGAGTCTGCCCTACAGCAATGAACCTAATACTTTTGCCTATATTCTGTCAATTTTAGCATGAGAAATCTAACCTGGCTTGCAGTCGGTTCGTGACGCCGGCCGCCACTTTGTAGGAAATTCCATATAATGAGGCTGCCTAAAAGGCTTTCAGACTTTATCAAGCAATAAAAGCCCCAGTTCTCCACCAGCCACTATAACCTGGCAATACTGCAGAATGTTGTCATTAAGCAGCAGTTGCAGTGAGTCGTGTTGGTGGGGAAGTCAATAATCACTGCCTCTCACCCTTGACCTGACTACCCCTTTAGCCCAAGCCTCATATCTCACCTGAGCTACATTGCAGTTTCCTGATGTATTTCGACATTTCCCTGATAATTTCCAAAGAATCTTTCTAATTTACAGCTCAAGCATGCCTTCTTTTCTTCTTTTTTGTAGGTCTTATCATATTCTTACAAGTATTTACATGGTGATAATGTTGACACTGTTAATCTTGTAAACTTTATCTTGTTCCAAACAAGGCCAGTTATCAGAGAGTAATGCAACATAATGGGTTATTATTGACAGAGCACATAATTAAACACTTAAGTGGTAAATAAGTGATAAGACAAAAGAGCCATAGAAAGAATGGACATCAGGCACAGTGTCTCACATATAAAAGACACCAAAGAGACTTTAATACAAAAGTAATTTCAAGCACACTTTAGCAGGTGAACAGTCCTGTATTTTAACAAAAAATGTGTTTAGGAAATATAGGTAATACTGATCTACATGTATTGCATACGCCCAGAGAGACTTACTGTGAATGTACAACTACAGTTAAACTTTCAAAATCTTGAATTCTCTAAATTCGTGCATGATTGCATCTTAGCACAGTGGATATATTGTGTGTCATAGTTTTTCCCAAGGAATGAGTGTATCAATGTAGAACTGAAGAGACCTGGGTTTCAAATGTAGTAAGAAAATATACAATTTCAGAGTAACTCTGTAAACTTGACAAAATGCTCTTATTACAAATACTTGATGAGTATGATAACTTAAAATGAGCAAACAAAAAATGGAGTAACAACACTTTTTGTTAGAAGCGCTGCACAAGTTAATCCAAAGCATGCAACACTATCACAACAGAGCGCTCCTGCAAAAGAGATGTAATACAGTAGCGAGTTTTCCCACCGTCTACCAGCAGTGTTGCAACAGTAGTAATCTGTTCATGAATTTCATCACTATCCACACCCAGTGATAGTCACAACACGTGCAGCCGAGCCTTGCACCCCTACCTGAATATTGTGACATCTGCACGGTGGCAGCAGGATTTAAAACACACACTTTAACTCACTGCCCCGCCGAAGCAATACAGGACATATCCCCTAAATTTCTCCGCCTCCCATCAATACTCTTACTAACTACCGTAGCAGTGAGCACAACCAGACAAATGCTCCTGTAAAAGTTTTTTTCACCAAAGAAAAAAACCTTTTCCTCCCTTCTACCTCCTCCTGTGCTCCTCTCCTGCACTCCCATGTGGGGTGATTTAAGACAGGCAAGCTATGGAGAAACTGTTGCCCTCCATCTCTCCCCTCCTCCCTCCCTCCTACCCCTCTCCCTTGGCCTTATTACAGGCTGTCAGTTTATTATAAAACATTAGGAAAGCAGAGGGACAGTTGCAGTTACTGTCCTATCGATCGGCAGGGATAGATTCTGTGATTTAGAGTCAGCCTCTGCTTGCGCCCTCCACATTCTCGGTCTCCTATTAAGGCACCAGCGCTTTGCTTTTGCTATTGATGTCTCAACATTAACAGTTACAAGCTGCTACAGAAAATCAATGTTCAACTTTTATTACCGGCTGCATAACGCGGAGGACCTCCCGCCAGCAGGTACTTAGCAGTCAAAAGGCAGCGTGGATGGTCCGCCCGGCACGTCAGGTGTTTCCTAAGTGATATCTGCAGTAATATCAATCCTGTATACAGCATATATGGGCTTTGGGGGCAGTTGAGAGCCTAAGAGCTTAGGGGTACAGCAAAGGAAAGTATAGCTCACCAAAACAAATTAGCACATGCTTGCAAATGTGAGACATACTGTATAAAGTGCCAAACAGCTACACTTTTCTTGAATGTCTTTGAGCTCCACTGTCAACACAACTTCTCTGCCATGAAAATACACGTAATGCCCACCAACAGAACGTCATTAAGCTAAAATAACAATCAATCTCTTTAACCATCACCACCAACCAGCCATCATCAGCATTAACTGGATGTGTGTGCGCTGTAACCCGGGTAGCGTGGATGTAGAGCTGGTGAGGCCTCTCAAACATTTATGAGGGGCTGCTGAACAGCGGCACCACAGACCTTCTGGGACAAACAGCCCCCGGTCCTATACTCTCAGTCCCGATCAATGGAACTCAAGTTCATTACACACACTTTTCAGCCGAACGGCAGCAACAGAATTTCCCTCCTCCCTCAATCGTTGAGCAACCCACCACTGGGGCTGCATTACACTTGCTTGTTTACGTGACTGTGCGCAAAGGGAAAGACGGGTGAAGGGAGTGTGTACCTGTGTGTGTGTGTGTGTGTGTGTGTGTGTGTGTGTGTGTGTGTGTGTGTGTGTGTGTGTGTGTGTGTGTGTGTGTGTGTGGGAACAGGGGCTGCTCCCAGTGGCCAGAGCTTGAGGTTATCATTATGTACAGGTCGGTCCGCTGCAATGCTAATGCTAATGCATTCTCAGTGGTCGCTTCTCCAGTCCCAGTGCTGTGCTAGCTAGCTTGCTACTCCTCTCCAATTAGAGGCTAAAAGATGTCTGTTTGGGGTAGGGAGGACAGGCTTGGTCTATCCAGGGCCCTGTGGAGAACAGGCTCACATTACTCAAGGAAAACAGACTCGGAGAACAAATTGTGCATACACTGGAGTGCGGCAGAAAATTCCACTCGTGATTTGAATGATTTGTTGACTGGAGACTATCTACTCCCTGACTGTGAATTCATGCAGCTAAATAATTAGGTGGAAAAAAGGTGGAGGGTAGGGGTGTGGCCTTGACCAACTGCCACTTTGCTCGTTGGAAAGCCATGCTGTCTCTCTGTAATGGGTGGGCCAAATTCTCTGGGCGGGCAAAGCAGAGAAAGGGGAGGTAACCTTGCCCCTTATGACCTCATAAGGGGATTCCAGATTGGCCCATCTGTGCTTTAATTTTCTCAAAGGCAGAGCAGGATTTCCAGGGCTCAATTTACACATATCGCCATTTCTAGCCACTGGAGGACCATAGGCAGGCTTGGGGAACGCATATTAGTAAAAAAAAAAAAAAACTCATAAAGTAAAATTTTCAAGCCATGGGATCTTCGAACATTACATACAGCAGCAAAAAGTTAACACACTCATGCAAACACACACCATAGGATCTAGCCAAAGGATAGTGGTGTGGCCACTGAGTCTTAAGTGTATCAAAGGTTAGATGTTACAAATGCAATCAGATGGTACCCCAGCATAACACACCCACCTTGTCAATCATTTGTAAAGTTGTAAATGTGAATGGCTTCACTCCTTCAATCAATGTCTCAGTAAGAGCTACAGTATTAGTGCTGCAACCGTTGTTTCCGCTGCAAAATCTTTATGACCCGACATTTATAGCTGCTAAAGCTCATTGAGTGTCATTAGTGTTACTTATTGGACAATCATTAATACACACAACACTTAAAAGACAAAGGCATAGATTGAACTGTGTATTGGTTGAGCAATATAAAAGGGATGATGCATTGAGTTATTTGAAAAGACTTAATACTCAGTAAGGATATTTCTGTGATTGAAATAACTTTCGTTACTGACAATGTTGTTTTTAGAATGAAACTCATTTGTCACTGATTTCTGACTGAACTTACTCTTGCAAGCGTGTGAGCATGGACATGAAAAAACTCTGACGATTATAGTAGAAGTAAAAATATTCCTCTACATTCATCAAGCGCCCTGATATCACGAATGGAGCTCAATGGCATCACAGTACTGCCTGGCATGCGGGTTGTCAGCAATAATGTTCCTTTGTGAATGTGTACAGTGCAGAGGCATGTGTTTAAACTATGGTGGTGGTAAGCTGTATGGTCGTCAGGTGGCTGCTGTAAGATTATACACACTTTCCCGTAGCTCTTTGAGCTTCTTTGAGTGTGTGTGAGTGTGTGTGTGTGCATGTGTGTGTGTGTGTGTGTGTGTGTGTGCGTGCGTGTGCGTGTGTGTGTGTTGTGGCATGTGTGCGCGCATAACCAGAGACAGTGATTAAACGTTTCAAAGCACAGATGATCCAACAGGTGGTCTGGCTAGCTATCTCTTGTTGTCCCAGCCTCTCTCTCTCTCTCTTTCCCTCTTTCTCTTTTCCCTACAATGGGACCCCCGCCTCTCTGTGACCCCCCACTCATGAACCGTCACAGCTACTTTCTTGTCTCTTCGTTCTTGTCCTGACGGATATTTTAAGCAACAAAGCCCTGTGAGTCCCCTGTCTTACACGCAAAGACACACACATGATGAGCACAGCTAGTCCTTGTATTGCATTAAAAATAAAAAAAATGAAAAAACAACGACATGGTGGGGCAATGGAAACATTTAGAGCTGCTGGCAAATGTTAGAAACAAGGGTCAGGGAGCCAACACTTGTTGAAACACAAGAGGGCATTCATCAGTCAACCTTCTCTCCACACACATATCATCAGAAAATAATGTGTAATGTAAATGAATATTCCCGGGCACTGCCAGACATTTTTCATGCCAAGTATTGGCCTGTGCAAGCTGCCTCAGAGCATAAAGTGATGCTTTAGTGCCACCTGGCACTGATAACCATATCTACTGTTGGCATGACACTGTACGCCTGTAAATTCTTACAGCGCTCAGTGACATCTGACGTGGAAACTCAACAACCTTCATATAATACCTTACAACTGCCATCAAACAAACATTTGATTAAGAAAAAAAATAAGTAGTTAGCATCACAAAAGAATGCCCTGTTATCAAAATCCCAAAATATCACACTTTTGTTCATACCAAGTTGTCATTGAGGGACATGCAAGTTGTCATTTTATTTAGTGCAGAAAGAGGGATGGTTTAAGTACTTCCTAGAGCTTAAAATGAAACACAGACATTTTTTCTTCCATCAAAATTGGTAAAACTCTCAAACCACAGTGGGTGCAGAACACATACGTACATCCAATAACCACAGAAAAATACAGTTTACCATAGCTTTTTTATTAACAAGTGTCCTTGTGGTTTATCCTCAAATGTACTCATTTTCTTGTATTGTGCATTTAAAAGTCCTTACAGTTGGCATGGCAGAAACATCCAGTAAAACCCCAGTTATTTAAATCAAGTCGAGCTTTGAGAGGCAGTGTTCAAACATGTCATCCTACATTAGCCTAGAGTGTGAAGGCAGAACGACCACCGCCATCCAATACTTTCGAATACATTAAATCCCGATTTGCACTTAAGTTGACTCTGCTTGTCAGGGGACGGAAATCACACAGAGAAAAAAGAAGTTAAAAGAAGGTGTGGAAAACATGCAGCACATTATTTCTTCAGTCCGCACTCTACCTGCTGGCTGCCATCATCAAATGACAACAAAGCCAAGGAAGAGGGAGAGAGTGGGATAGATGTAAAACAAGAGAGTGAAGGAGAGGTAGCAGAGAGAGGGAGGGTGGGTGGAATGACGCTATGGATTAACTGTCCTTCATGCTGAAAATATACATCCCCAGGCACATGGCACTGAATAATTAATTCAAATTTGTCAGAGAAAGAATGAGAGAAATCTATTGACGAGGAGACGGGCCCTTTAATGGTCTCATTAAAGGGGAGGCTTCCCACACCAGGCACCTTCTGTGCTGCTGCAGGAGTTTTTGGGGTAGTGGAGGGTTGGAGGGGGGTACTTGACCCCCCAATGATTTTCTGTCACTTTATCATAAACAAGAAAGGTTGACATGCCCCTCCACTCCCTAGCTTTCCCTCCACCACCAAACAAACCCTGTGTGTAATTAGCCAAAGGGTGCAAAAGTGCACTGAATGTAAACAAGGTTCATACGCATGCACTGATAGAAAGAGACAGCAACAACACACACATGATATGCTGCGCCTGCTTCTACTGTTGCTGACAGGCAAGAGCATGAAGAGTCACCTTACAGGTACAGTAGCCCAGTCTCATGGCAGTTCATGAAATTATGACGTTATTTAATGCATTGATTCATGTACAGGGACATGATTTTCTTGTTTTTTTCGTGGTGGTGAGTACGGATTTTAAACTATTTCAATGAGAAGCATATTTTGTGATAACAGCACGATTACTGTAGCGAGTAGTGTTGAAAAGCCGAAAACCCAGGTAAGGAGGTTGGTTGGGGTGGTGGTTTGGTCAAACAACACATGACTTTCACCCCGAAGACTGGGGATTATTACTTTTTGTCTTAATTGTTAGATTTGTCAGTCATGTGCCAGCATCATCATCTGCATATAGCTACATGACTGGGAGCTGTTTTTGTAAGGGGTGGGGGATAACTGTTTGTCCAATCCAGGTGGTATTAGTAAGGTGAGAAAGCAGGGACCTGTGGGTGCATCGCGCAGTCCGAGGTCCGCTCATTGAAAGGCATTTGGTTACGCGTCCAGAGGGACTAAAGAAAGGGGCAATAAGAAGTGAAGGGGGTGGGGGGGACTAAAGGTACCACGGGTTCATTGTTGATGCAAATCTCTCAGTATCCCTCTATCAAATGGATTTTCCTAATCCTGAGACATTGTGATTTTCCCCCCAGCAATATGATTTTTATCCTAGAACCCTCTGCTTGAGGAAATTACCGGCAGCAAATAGGGCCAGTTGACAAAAATGATTTAAGCCACAAAGAAATCATCTATTAAACACATGTATATAAGTGTTGAGTGATGATGGTACATTTCCAGCTCTTCATTTTTACCTCACAGACTGTCAGCTCACTCAAGTCAGGTTATCTCCAACCGCAAGACATGCAGCCTGGGTTAACACAAGTCATTTTCATTATTGATAAATCTAGGTAGTTTCTTGACTAACTGATAAATCATTAAACGTACAACAGGTCTGAAAAGTACGAAAAATGTCACAGGTCACAGGTCCCGAGAGCCCAAATTTCTGATAAGGGACTATCCATCACCAAATGAGGTGACACAAATGTGATTGAGCCTGTGGCGCACTGACAAAAACCCTTGCATTTGCAGTGATACAACGCAATCTCACAAATGGATTTGTATGATATCCTACAAAAAAGTTAAGCACCACAGATTGTATGCTATACAATGCCATCATGGCAAGCCGTTAAATTTAGTTAAGAAAAGGTTACTGCAGCCAGCTACAAAGCACTATGAGGTCCTGGTTGTTTCAGTGGTCGTTTCTGTTAAGTTTAGCCTTCAAAAGGTCACGTGAACCAGCCACAATGCACCGTGTGGCCCCACTCGTTTATTGTACTGCAGTTTAGGGTAATCGTCAAATGGTGACTGGCATTTAAGTTTAAGCAACAAAATGACTAGTTAGGATTAGGGTTAAAACATGGTCCACTTAAGTACCACGTAAATAATATTCTAAGTCGAAAAGTCTGAACTATGTCTTAAAACTTATTCCCACTCATATTAGCCAGTTACTGTGCTCATCTGTTAGAACACCTGATACAGGATGTAAATTTGTTTTTCCCTTCACCTCAGGATGAATCCCTAGCACCTTCCAGCCAGCATAGTCAATGAGTAAAGCTTGTCTCCTTTCTGCTCAGAGCGCCTTTTCTCGTGTTTATTTTATCGGACCTTAGGCACTTTACCTCCCTTTCAATATCTCTCAACCTCTCTCCATCGCACTGCAGAGCCCTTCATAGCCGCATGTTGTTTGGCCCCCTGAGTGGCTAAAGGGAGGATTTGATGAGTCGGCGTGCAAATTGAGCCTTCTTGCTATATTCTAACACCCTGACCATAGCACATTCCCATTTGTTGCCTTTTTTCAGGAATTGTGAGACTGTTGTTATTATGCATTGTTAGTGCAGAGGACTTTTGGCCTCTGGACATGGGCTCTGGGCTTGATGTCATGCAGCTACAATATATAACACTATGAAATAAAAGGTCACTTTTCAAGATGAAGGGTCACTCTTGGTGCTTAATGAGGCTTTTGTTAAACGAGTAAAAGTTAATAAATGCAAAGGATTCTTCCTGAGGTCCTTTCACATCATTAGATACAGAAGAAAAGAAGATTCCAAATTAGTCCAAGGCTCAGATAAACTGTCCACCAAGAGGTACATGTTAGGTTGTTGTTGTTACAATAAATATATGAATAATGTTGTGTAGAGACAATAACCAGTATGCAGAGTATGCAGATATTATATTTACCCCATTTCACAATAAAATTCAATAAAATCTTCACAAGAGAATTTGAAAGATGAGGCGCATCAATATTAATCTTTGCCCAACCCCATTTTATAGCCTTAGGGCACGAGTTTGCTCCAACCAAAGCGCCTGTTGGCTGGTTGAAGAGCATCTGAAACCTCTAACCCCCAACCATTCCCACAGCTGAAAAAGAGGGCTTCGTGTCTGACAATTATTGTAACTTCTGAAAGGGACAATCCAACAGTCAACACCCACATTTAGTAACATATGTTCAGAGCCCCAGAGGTGACATAGATGAACACATGTACTGGGGACAAACACTTTTGCGTGATCTTGAGTTTGTTTTGCAAGATCATGAGTTTTATTTGTGAGATCTTGACTTTGACACGGAGGGAAGAAAAAAATACAAAATATAAAATTATAAAAAATTAAAATTAAATAAAAAAAACATGTACTGGGAAATTGTTTTATAATAATTTTTTTGCTCCATGGAAGTCAAGGTCTCGAGTTTAGTGTGTGTCCCCAGTACATGTTTTCTTTTTTTTTCCATGTCATCTCCGGGGCTCCGTACGATTGTCCTGGTGAGCAAAGGTAAGAATTTTCTCCATACTGCTCTTTTTTCATTACTTAGACAACTGTTTCCGTAACTATTCATAGGTAAAAACTTGTGCAGCACCATGGATGCCTGTCCCTATATATCCCTATATTTAAAGGCAGAGTTGGTAACTATTTTCAATATACCATTTTTTTCTATATATATTTTTTAATGGTCTTTACACCATTGTTTAGCCTTTGGTGTATCTAGTCTCAAAGAACCCCCATTAAATGTTAAGGAACATACAACTGCAGTTTATGCCCCCCACCCCTTGTGTTTTTACTTGCCTCTAACATGGAGGCGTCGTATCTGAGAAAGGGAATTCCCTAAATGGGACTTGGAAAACAAGGAAGCTGATAGCTCTGGGGAGATGGGGAACTTGAATGCTGGCAACCATAGATAGATGAGGGAAGCAGAGCCTCCTGTAAAGGAAAAAAACACACACATCTCTATGTGAACTGCTGTCAGTGGAGTATTGATATGAGTGTGTTTGTGTGTGTGTGTGTGCGTGTCTGTGTGTGTGTGTCTGTGTGTGTGTGTTTGTGCAGCTGTAATGTATGTGTTTGTGTACTTCATGATCTAATTGTTAGGACAAAATGTGGGCAAAGGAGGTTGCTTTTCTCCAATACAAACCCAGCAGTGCAGCGTAACTCTGATAATAGCCTACCTAAGTGATATGCTTTAACCATGCGGCCATTGACCTTTGCCCCGTGAACCTTATTTGCTTTAATTGCCCTTGGTGCCAAATTCTCCCAGTGAACACGCTGTTCTACATTTTGCTTATTGTGGGCAGTCCTTTGTCCTCACTTTGTCACATCAATCCACTCAGAGTCAAAGGTTATTGGGTTCTCTTCTTTCAACGCCCCTGCAAGTTTGATTGGTAATGGTTAGTAGCAATTCACAATGTTGACTTGATAACAATCAAGTAGGATGCAATAAAGAGGACTTTTGGCACATTGGTTCAACTCTTCGCTCTTTGAAGAACCGCTGCAGTAGTAAAACAGGCTTTAGCTTTGATTGGCTTGTATAAATGCCTGTGAAAGTCCCTATTGGCAGACCAGGAGGCCCTAATTCCCTCCTGTACAGGAATTTCCCATTTGTTTTTCACTCACATTTTATTGACCAAGTCTGCTGACAGCACTTGACTCAATAACCGTTGATAGCCCAAGAGTTTTATGGTTTTATGTGTTGTTTTTGGACCCAGCAAGAAAAAGCATGTTGTTAAGTTTGAAAGGCACAGTGACTTGGCAGCACGTGACTGAGAGGGTTATTGATTAGAGCACTACAAGTGTAATGTGACAGACCATGGTGTTATTTTGCCATGTATAACTGTTGCATGAAGACAACATGACTGGAAATAGGTGATAGTGTATTGGGGAAATAACATGATGGAAAAAAAAGGTGTTAAAAGGGGTAAAAGGTTTGTCTGACATGCAGGTTTGGGTATCGTTCAAAAAATGTTGGAACCGGTACCGGTACCAATACCTTGACTTTGATGCTGGCTCCTGGACAAGACTTTTTTTTCAATACCAATTTTATTAAAAACAATCTTAATACAAATAAATGACAACATTACCCCATAAATCTTTTAATTTATTTTTTAGCTCCTACCAAGTGAGCCCCGTTTCTGTACATATCGTAGAGTTGTTCCTGCGTGTCTTTAAAACGTGTAACGTTAGACAGCTGATCACCAGTATTATTAGATTTTGGTAGAAGCGTGCTGCATGTTTAGTGGCTCACTGACGCTGGTGAGATTTGCTCTTTAGGTACTGAAATTTGGTATTAAATGATTATGCATTCTTCGATACCCAGTCCTACTGACATGGTGAGTTTCTGTATTCATTAAATGTGACCTTACCACAACAGTTCTTTTTAATTTTTATTAAATTTTACAGCATGCTTAATTAAGTTTCTAGCAAAGGGTATTTTGTCTCAAAATGCATTTGTCTTTGAAGTATCACAAATATGTTTCCAATCAGAGTCTGTGAAGGAAGGAGGTTGGGGTTCATCACATAACTCAGGACTGTCACCCAGGAGACCGATGTTCATGTCCCGTGCAACAACCAACAACAAACTTAATCTATGTAACAAACACACATATTTTAACCAAAACCATTATGTTTTTAAACAGACTTAGTAGTTGTGTTGTCTAATCCTGACCAAGTAGTTTTGTTTCAATTGAACATTAACCCCGTGTTTATAACAGTGACCAGTGCACATTGTGAAACTGGAAAAGGTGAAAACCTGAGCAAGCAGTTTCATTGTATGGGAATGTCATTTTTAGGAGGCATGTAACATTAATATACTGTATAGAAGTGTCAGGTTTGGCAGCCATCCTCTGCAGTGCAGTATTTTTCACCCACTTAAGCTTTTTAAAGCCATAAACAAAGTGATGCCTGTCTTCTTTTGCAGATAATGGTAAACTTTGACACCGAGTGATGTTTCTGATCAGTTTCTTTCACACGTTAGTGTCCAGTCTGTGAGGCATCATTGAGATCAGAGTTAAGCAAAGGAGCAAGAATTTACATAAGTGAATGTGTGTGTGTGTGTGTGTGCGTGTGTGTGTATGTGTCCCTAGAGCAGGTGGATTGCAAGGGTCAGTGAAAGAGTGCAAAACCACACACACACTCACACACACACTTACAGCACAGCAGATTTGGTCTAATTAAAAAGCACAGTAGTGATTTCAGGGGCTCCGTGAAAGATAGAATTGTGTGTGTGTGTGTGTGTGTGTGTGTGTGTGTGTGTGTGTGTGTGTGTGTGTGTTAGGTCGCTGGCTTCAGCATGATCGCCCGTCAAATGAAACAATGTATTCTACAGGACCTCGGGGTTTCCATTTGAGTATTCAGACGCGGCGCTGAAACGAACTGTGCCTGTTTTATGTGAAAAAAGTTGATAATTAGTCCCACAGTGACTGAGCAATGAGATGGAAAGAGAAAGGGGGGGGGGGTATTGAAAGAAGAGGAGAGAGCGCTTAGCACACTTAATGCTCCGACCTGACACTGTCTGGGAATCATTGATGAATTGTTTATTATTTTTTTCCTAACCCTTTTCTCCTTCATCCTCCCTCTCCTGTCTTTGAATGATCAGTAGATTAGAACCCATCCACTCTTCTGATTTGATTAGCAACAAAACAAAGAAACATTTCTCATCAACCAGAGTGTATTTTTTCTGTCTGTGTTTTGCAGATATCAAACTATTGTCATTTGTGCTTTTTTGGAAGCTTTTATTAATTAATTTGCAAAAGTTGCACTGGTAATAATTACCAATTAAAATTCTGTCTTTTTGCCTCACTTTTCACTAATTAGCTTGACAGGGACATTGGCTACTAATTCTCTGTAGTTCCCCCCCCTTCCACATGCATACTGGCATACTGCACACCCTCATGCAGACAAAATCTTTCTGAGAAGCCACAATAACACCTCAAATGTATTTTTGCTGTGATCAGGGCTCACCTTGTCATTTTGCTGCAAAATTAACTAAATCCAACTCAGAAGAGGCTCTGATATTGCTGAATTGATTATATTGCAGCATGAGATGTTGTAAGATGTTATAAACGGTGTGTACTACAGTGAACATTTAGCCTACACATTACGTAATTACAATGCTTAAAACATTTGAAGAAAAAAAATCATATTAATATTAATTGTTGTCCTTAATGCTTCTTTTTTGTGTGGCTTTGCACTTACAGATTTCCATTGGCCATCAACAAAACTATAATCATTTAATAAATTCACAAGGTATTTTATTCAATAATTCCAGTAGGTTTAGACTCTATATACTATGCTTTGAAAAAGGATTTAGGGAACCTTAATATAGAAAATATGACAAATCTAGATAAAGACAAAAAAATTTGAGGTGAGAGAAAGTGGGTTGTGGACTCCTTTTTGAAATCCTGGCCGGAGCCCTCATCAGCAAAACACTTAAAAAGTCCTCCGCATTTTTAAGACTTTCTGAGCAGCTCAAAAACTTTTATTTCCATATCTTTGCTACATTTTGTTTAATGTGCAGATGGAAGCAAGTCTATTATTTTTCCTATTGACCTGCGTAGGACGGCTGTATGGTAAAGCCTAAAGCACACACTCTACTGGGTTAGCTTGGCTATATCACTGCTTCATAGAGGTGTTGGTAATGTGAAGGCCTGTTAAGGAGTCTGATAGCGGGTCAGACAGCTGAGTGGCAGCAGGAAAAAGCACATGTCATGTTTGTTTGGAGCCTCTTTTGTCACAGGCTGCACCCCCTCCCCCTTTTCCTGCCCTCTTCTTGGCCTTATTTAGTCCCCTGCAGTGTCATCCACAGGTCAGGGTGAGCACGCACACGCTAACACCAGCTCACACACACACAGGCAACACAAGAACAGACAGACACACACACATACATACAGATTATAATAGCATGGTAGAGTGCATCATAGATGGAAGTGCCTTGAAGGACCTGCTTCTCATTCTCTAGACCTCATTAGCTGCTGATTTATCTCTCCCTCCTTCCTTCTAATGCTTTGGGTGGGTGGATGGGGTGTGTGTGAGAGTGTGGGAAGGGGGTACCGTGTGAGCAATATGTGTATTTTCAGAGATTAGTGTGTGTGTGTGTGTGCGTTGGTCCGGAGGTGTCAACTAGACACAGGGACTCTGTCATTCCAAATTAGCACACTGTGAGCACACTCAACCTGGGGTCAAACAAATTAATAAAAGATCTCACACACACACAAACACACACACACACACACACACACAATCTGATTAAATATTCTGCAGCCCTGCGCTTTATAATCATGACAAGTACAAACACAGCGCTCTGGTCCACCATTCTCCATTTAGCAAATTTTTGTCCTGTCTTGCAATAATCTGCTCAAGCCCCTTGTGAGCTTATTATTGCCAAAGAAAAGTGCTTATAGCTGCATGTAAAGGTAGGATTTTGGAAAGATGCTAAATTTAATTTTGCACAAGGAAGTCATAGTCAATAAAAACTCCCCATAAGAATGAATCCCTTCGCTTTTATTATATCCTACTGGTTTCCACAAGATTGATGCTTTAAAAAAAAATAGTTTTTTGCACTAATAATTAAGCCCCTTTCTGATTTGTTTTGATATAAAAGGATGGAAAAGGCATTAGGTTAAGGAGGAGCTCTGGTGCTAAAATGACTGTGACTCTGCCCTACATAATTCATTGACTCCTGGGGAATGTATGTCTCTGGAGGAAAACCTTTTTTTGCCTTTACCTGATTCTCTCCCTTCTCTCACATCGCCGTCTCAAGAGACAACTCAGAGTAAGGGGGGGAGTAAGGGTGCAATATTCTGCCATGTGGTGCATTTTGAAGTCTTCTTTAAAGTAAAAAAGGAAGAAACAAAAGAAAAAGACACAACTAAAAATGTCAAGTTGTAGAATTGTCCCCTGATAAATAAGAACACACATTATTTTTACCATTTGTCTTTGAAATGTGAACCTATTCTAATATTTCCTTGAGGATACTGTGACACTATAAATCAGTCTTGAATCATAGTTTCTGCCATAAAGAAGTCTGAGTTAACATCTGACATTAACGCAGCGGATATTCAAAGGTAAACTGGATGTGTACATAATCTTACCATACTGACTGAATTATATTGATGTGGATAAATGCTGCTTTTAGAAACTCATTTGGCTGTTTTTCTAAGACACGAGGGCCTGTAATTCTCTGACATGTTTAGGCTCTGTTATCATTATTTGCCATTGCTTTGTTATTGTACTTCACAACAGCACTCACAGAGATTGGTCAAGTATGAAGTGCCGTCCTTTCTGACCTTCTGTTTTGCTTCCTCCTATAGATGTAAAGAACTTGGAGAACTTCCACCTGGTAGAAAGCGTCCAGGAGCAGGTCAATGCAGCGCTGCTGGACTACGTCATGTGTAACTACCCGCAGCAAACAGACAAGTTTGGCCAGCTGCTCCTGCGGCTGCCAGAGATCCGAGCCATCAGCCTGCAGGCTGAAGAATACCTTTACTACAAACACCTGAACGGCGACGTGCCGTGCAACAACCTGCTTATTGAAATGCTTCACGCCAAGAGGGCTTAGGAGGGGACTGCGCTACCCATAATGCAGCCGTACAGACATCCTGAGAGTTTTGCTGCAGCCCAAAATCTCCAAATGTTAATTGAGTGATGACCTGGAAGATGGAGAGCAGAGAGTTAGCAACTCTTGTTTATATTTAGCTCATTTGGATCTTAAAGTTACTTGGATTTGGACAAAGACACATGCACAGAGACAAAAAACTGCATATGGATCCCTTTATTCTGAAAAAAATGTCTGAAGAAGAGCCCCTTCTCCTTAACCACACAGACAAAGATAATGTTGAAAGGAGAAATAAAAAAAAACTTGAAACAAACACTGCATTTGGCACGAGATGGGGTCTAATCGTCTGCATGAGCACAGACTATCAAGACTGGCAGGCTGCAACTTACAGAACTAACAGCCCTCGGGTGTTTTAGCGCTAGTGACATTGTGAGAGGCTTTTAAGGCTGAGAAGGAAGCTGAGGAACACCGGCCATCTTTCAGACAGCTTTGTGACAGAGCGGTTGCTTATTTGGGTGGGCGATCCTCCAGTGTGCTTTCACTGAAACCGGCTTTTAGCTGTCGTTGGTACTGTAAACACAAATGGGCAAGCAGTCGACTAGGCCAGAGACTCTTACCGTCACGTTTTGTGAACTCACATAAGACGCATGTCACGGCAACTTGATATGACTGAGAGAAGACAACTGACAGTTAAAAAAGAAACGTCAAAAAAAAAATGGAACATTCTTTAACGAACAAAATGATAAATAGGCCAATATGGTGAAAAATAAGATGTTCTTTTTTCTCTTGTAATGAAAGTCATTTGCTCCTCATGGTCACCTTGTGGTTCCCCTTTCTTATTCCACCTCCCCAAATCATCTTAAACTATGTACCTCAGAAAGACCAGTGTTAAATAAATCAATTAATAATGTCAGCTGAAACAATTGTATTTATAGCCCCTTTTTCCTGCAAAAAAAACCCTTAAATAATCTTTTTATTATTTCATTACAACTGGAACAAAACAAAAGTGTGATTCTGGAGTTGGAGAAGGCTCGACCTTGCCTTTTTCCGGGAAAGACCAAAGCCTGCTGCAGAACAGAAGAAGGAAATTACAAAAACCTTAATAATCAGTATTATAAGAGAAAAAAAAAAAGATTTGTGATGTCACAGTTATGTGAGTCTTGCCTTATTTCATTACCATGCTAGCTAACCGTGCAGATGTGAATGAAAATATGTACAAATA
Source organism: Etheostoma cragini (assembly GCF_013103735.1). Taxonomy (NCBI): domain Eukaryota; kingdom Metazoa; phylum Chordata; class Actinopteri; order Perciformes; family Percidae; genus Etheostoma; species Etheostoma cragini. The sequence continues at coordinate 10,532,988 of NC_048415.1, read as the reverse complement.
TATATAAAGTATTAATGTTGTAAAAATTAAAAAAAAAGAATAATTCAACAGGTGTTTACATTCATGTGGTCATATGGGAGAGAACTGTGATGAAGCATAAATTGCAAAGCAATGATTTCCTAAAAAAAGAAATCCACAAAATTAAGAAAAAAAAGATCCCTTTGGTTCCTTCGGTGTGTGTACAGTGTTTTATTTTTTATTTGTTTTGAGCAGTACTTAAATTATGTCGTGAGACACTAAAATCAAAAAGGAATCACACTTAAAATATTCATTTCTATCTGCGTGTGCTGGCATTCAAGCATTTTTTTCTTAAGCAGTGCTGTATAAGGGTTCCGTTTCACTTTCAACCTTTGTTTTGACTTCTTTTTTTATTTACAGTGCTTTTACCTTTTTGATGTACAGTATGTCACTGGTTACGCTTAATAATGAAGATAATTTATTGCGTCTCTGGGTTTCCATCTTTGTGTTATATGACGTGAGGTGTCCGCGCCAGAATAAATTTGTTTACTGTAGCATGTTCTTCTTTTGTTTCCACAAGTAGTTCCGTGATGCAGATATGGAGCAAAATAATGGGCTTTCAAAAAGAAAAGAAATCACCACAAATGTTTTGTCTTTTAAATGTTTATGCAAGTCAGTACATTGAAAAGAGTATCATATTTAAGCAAGGAAGTGTGAAGGATTTTTGTTCCACAAACGTTTTTTTTCTTCCTTTTCAATCTGCATCATTGTCCCTTCTAGTTTGCTCTTATACCAAAGACTGCGTCTTTCCCCCGAAAGGTATGACTTAGTATTGTGGCCAAAATGAACAAAACAGGCTCTTTTTTCTTCTAAAAAAATGGCACCCTAAATTATTTTCATGTGGAGTTTTTCACATGTGCTGTAGTTGTTACTGTTTTGTTTTTTAAATGTCCCAACATTTGCGTCCCACGACAACCTGTGGTGTTCATTTGTTTACTTGTTGACAATTTGTTAATTGAGTCAAAGAACGATGAAGTCTTTCAATGGCATGTTTATTGTACAGAAAATTCACTTAAAATCCCATGTCATTAAGCGGTTCCTTGTCCCGAGCTCAATTTTCTGACACCTTCATTAATTGTGTCTATTGATCAGACAATCTATTATCCCCAACTTTCTCAAATTCTGTGCTTAGGTTCTGCAGCTGTCTTGGACTTCCTATATAACATACAGGTGAACGTTAAACAGTACCACATGCAGGAAAATACATATTAATGCAGTCATTGCAGAAGTAAAAGTTGGGAGTTTTGGAGTTTTCTGTCACTTCAGCAGTCAGACATTAAAGGGAATGGTGTGAAATTCAGCTGTTACTTTCCAACAAACCAATCCGTTGCTTAAGAGTTAGTGTCCAGACAGACTTGTGTGCAGGTTCCATGCTTTAACAATGACTACCTTTGTGCATTCACATGCTCATGTACGATGACAACACGTGGCTACAGGATGGATCAAAATGCTATTTCCCTCCTACTTGGTCTATGACTTTTGCCCCTCCTGCTGACACTCTGACCGCTCTTATCGCTACCCCAGTCCTGGGGTTGTCTCTCTGAGGCCAACTGAATTTTTCCTCATATTTCAATAAATAATTATTATGCTTATAACACCAGATTCTTGCTTCCTGCACACACAAACCCTCTCCGGTTCCATTACATGTGTTTTTGTGGGAGAAATGAACATCTATTCCAACATCTCTTCGAATAACATTTTAGTAAATCAAAATATAGGAATGAGATCATATGAGGAATCAAATGAGATGCTGTACAATATGTCTCAGATGTTCATCTTATTTTTTTTCTATGCCATTCTGGCCTATATGTGATAGTTTATCAGTAGAGTCAAAGGGGAAAAGGTGGATGGCATGTGATTGAAAGGTCAGCTCAAATCTCACACTAATGGTTCACAAACATGCCCCAGTAATTGATGCAACACATTGCACTCTTTACTGGACAATGTACAGGTATGTTTTCCCAAGCAAATGTACAGCAAGACAATAAACCATGAAAACACATAAATGCAGAAAAACAATACACTTTAAAGGTCCCATAACATGGTGCTTTTTAAATAATTTTATGAAGGCCTCAGTGGTCCCAATACCATAAAATCTCTTTCCAAAAATTCAGCCTTGGTGCAGAACACAGCCATTAGAGCCAGTCCCACAATGACCTTTCCTTAGTATGTGCCATTTCTGAGTCTATAGCTATTGGGGAAAGGGGGGGGGGGTCTTGACAAACTGCCACTTTGCTTGTTTGAAAGCCATGGTGTTTCTCTCTTTCTCATGGGTGGGCCAACTTGTCTGGGCAGGCAAAGGGAGGAGAGGAAGCTTCACCCCTTATGACCTCATAAGGAGCGAGATTCCAGATCAGCCCATCAGAGCTTTCATTGTTTCAAAGGCAGAGTAGCATACCTAGGGCTTGGTTTACACCAATTACCTTTTCTGGCCACTAGAGGACCATAGGCAGGCTAGGGGAACGCATATTAATGTTTTTAAAAAAAACTCATAAAGTGACATTTTCATGCCATTGGATCTTAAAGTGAAAACTATGTGGCCGCATCTTAAAATAAAAAGATTGAGGCTTAGATCACAAGAAATACTTACAACCGGTATGCAACACTTGTGTCTCTACAGTGATCATAGGTGAGAGAAAATGAAAAGAGTAAAGAAAAAAAGCAGCTATACACAGAAAACATTTCACCAGCTCTGATTTAAAAAATGAACATGAAACTACAATCAGCATCATGAGCCAGGTCAGTCAACGTAGATGAGGCCATAGCTTTTCTGGGGCACAGGGCTGCGAGGGATACAGAAAGCTGTAAACTCCAGCTCCATGGGAACATGGAGACTACAACCAGCCGGCAAGGCTTCCACCTCTGAGGGAGAAGGCTCCTGGATGGGAGAACGGGGATTGGGAAGTGGGGAGTGTTAAGTTAAATTAGCAAAACAATATTTGTGTACACTGTAAAAACACAAGACTGAATTAATAAATACATTTGTAGATTCAGGGGCAGATGGGGACATTTTCCACTTTGTATTAGGAAAAAGTTTAATTACAAAATACAGTATTTGTATTTTCCATGTCTTTTTAGGTTTTATAAAAGGACATTAAGTGATTTAGATTTGGCTAAAGTCTAAACTTCACTCTTTAAAAAAAAAACTTAATAAGTACAATAAGTAATTGGTTGAATTGTTTTTCATCTGTATCTTTTTTTTTTGTGTTGCTATCAAACGGCCTTAATTACAATATATAACTTAATAAAAACATGTTTAAACCATCAATTAATGATATAACTACATTTTTCCAAAATGATGCATGTTTTAAAATCAAACCCCCAAGTATTGAATGCATTCACCTTAATTAAGGTCTTTAATTGGAGTCTTCAAGCCAAATATCAAAAAACTAATTTATATCAAAAACAATTCAAACTTAAAGAGCAGCTATGTTTACTCCTTCTCAACTTTTGACTCCAGTCAATAGACACCTTCAAAAAGCACAAATGGCATTATGTTATTAATTTAGTGAAACATATTCCTGCTATTCACAGTTTCGTTAAATATACATGGACTCGTTGTTTATTCTATTAGTGTGGCAATACTTCAATTGCAAGAGTCTTTGCAAACTTCATCTGAAAGAAACACAGTGAAGCAGAAAATGACGGTATTTCTGTATATCCAATAATAGCCGGCTTTTAACTTTTTCTACAATTTTTCAGGATTTTTAGAAAACCAAAATACAGCAATAAAAGCCAGCAGGTTTTAAAAATGTCTCTTGTTAATGTAATAACAAACCAAAGTTTTGCCAATCAATTCTTTTTCATTTTTTTCTCCATGAAGTAAATAATAAGGGGGATTATTCCATTGCTGAGGAGCTGATGGTAGTCTTCTTGTGCAGCATTAAGGATGCTGGTCACAGCCGGGCAAGAGGCCAGCTCGATCCCTGGCGCACAGCGTAGCAATCCGCACTTTGAGCTTGGCTTGCAGTGCCTGGCCTCCTGTCTGTAAATGTGTTAAACCTGCTTTCACTCGCCCTGATTTTGTATAAATAATGTATATACATTTATCCACAGACTCTAACAAGTGCAGCCTCAGGTGAAAATACTCAGAAATGCATGGGATGCGCATCCCCGAAGGTGGACATTAGCTCCAAACCGACCAACTCAAAAGATAACCACACAGAGAGCAAGAAAAAAAAGAAGAAAAAAAAACAAATGAATAACTTGCCAAAAGCAACATAAACACACACACACACACACACACACACACACACACACACACACACACACACACACACACACACACACACAAATACAGTGCTGTCAGTTTCTAAACAAGTTTTCCTTTCCGTCACAAAAACACCCCCAAGTTGTGTCTGCCAGTGTTATGTGAAGCTTTTAAACTCTGGAACCACATCACTCGTGTTTACCGAGATGCGCTTGTATGTTTCCCTGCATTGTCAAAGCGCAGTCAAAGAGAGAGATTGGGGGCACAAGAAAAAACAAAAGCATTTGGAAGTGTTCCAAGATTTAACGAAAAGGTGCAATTGAGCACTGGAATAAGCCAGTTTGGTATTCAGTCCAGAGTCAGTCAGGACCGGAGGCTCAAGAGGCCTGAGAAAAGCATAGGCAGTCTGAATAAAATGAACACCCACCCAGCGCTACATAGTAGCAAAACTGGTGGATTTATCAGTATGGATAACCTCACACCAATCAGTGACGTTAAAATAGATTAAAACATTTGAAGACATCACATTCAGTAAATGCAATCTAAATTCTTCCTTATTTAAAACTTTTGAATTTCTTCCCCCAAGCGACCACAAACCTGATCCTGCCCCCGTGTGTATTGTGTCATTCTGGGTCATCACGTTGAATGAAGGCTTCAATTTTTAATTCTCACCTCAGTATTCATTTTACTCCTGAACGTTTCCTCAAAAAAAAAAAAAAAAACTTTCCTACAAATGCCTTTAAACATTGCATAAAAGCACTGCCATCGCTGAGAAAATCAATTTGCATGCATGTACAGTATGCAATAGGCACTGACCGTCCTCCGATGAGTGTCCACGAGTCAATACTGGTAACTTTTATTCATGTGTTTTATCTGTTTGTTTTTTTTAATTGTTTTTGTGTGAAGTACTTTTAATTGCCCTGTTGCTGAAATGCGCTACACGAATAAAGCTGCCTTGCATTGCCTTGGTACTGTAGTTAAGTTCCGGGCAGCAGAGACAAAGTTATTTTTGGCACTGACAAGGGTTATGGCTTTAAATCAGATATTATCATAAATCTGAATACAAAAGAAGAATATGAGATCTTTGGCACTTAATCTAATCTTATATCAGAGCGCTAGGTCATGATTTTAATAAACAAACACTGATGTAAAATGAACTGTCACTGGCTTTCTATTTAGATTGTGCCTTAGTGTACATATCAGCATACTCTCTACACTTTAATGTTTGTCTTGAAAAAAATATTTGGAAATAATCTCCAATACCACTGAAAGAAAACATTTTATTGATGAATAAATTGGTTTATTCATCATTTTTTGAGCGGTAAAACTGGCAGACGCTTACAGGTGAAGATCAAGGAGGCTTTAAAGAAACGGCAAACTCTTCTGAGAGGCAATTTGCAAACTTTCTAATCACTTATACAAAACGCCGACTGGGGGACCTATTGTTTGGCGGCCTGATGGACAAACTTTAAAAATGTAAAGATCAAATTAATAGGCACGCATTGTTAATGGGAACACTCACTATTGTTATGCAAAAGCCTCACTGTGGCATGCAAAGCAAATACACTAAGGTTTGGAGATGGAATGGTTCGAAGGCCGCTGCCGTTTCATTTCAAAGCATGCATTATACATCATTGTGCATAAAGAGGAAGCCTACAGCATTATGATGTTTTTTTTCACGATGATTATCTTTTATTAGTCATTAAAAAGAGAGCGAGAGGGAGAAAAAAATACAACTTTTAAGCACCTGAACCTCGCTGCTAGCATTGCATTAATTGCCTGCACAATGGGGAGAGCCTTTGGAGATTTTTCAATTTCAAAAAATGAGGAGCATGCATTCAGTCGTGCCCGTGTTATACCAGCACTTAAATCCTACAGAGCTCACATAAAAAAAGGACTCAAGGTTGCATCCGATTGAAAGCCTCCAACTACAGCCACTTCAGAAATCCATTTAGCAAGCGGGGGGTTAGAACATCTAATACAAACAGAGTCGCCCTGTTAAAATGGTTGCACCAATGTCTTTTAAAACGCACAAACACACACACACACACACACACACACACACACACACACTTTCAGGCACACAATTTCTCCTGTGTTTGCTTGGCTCCATTGTAAGAAAGATGAACCTGGCAGATAGAGAGATGACACAAAGAATTAATCTTGCCAGACCTCAGCCAAGTGGTGAAGGTGAATGCACGTGGAATCTTGACCTTTGCTTTGACAGTGCCAAAAAGAGTGCTCTATGGGAACGTAGAATAAAAGAGGCCCGTGGCATCTGTAATAACATGACGGAATAAATCTGAATGTCACCACACTGTTCATCAACTTCAAAAGCCTCAGTAAAGACAATTTTAATTATTTTAATAATATTATTTTCAGTTATGTTTTTGGAATTAGAAACAATACTAAAAACAAACGTTCAAATAATTCAACTAAAGCAAGAAGAGAATGGAAAATCTAGTAGCTAGGTGAAGTGCTGTTTCCTGTGTTAAGGAACTGATTACACATTGCAGAATTAATGCTACTACATTTCTGTGAAGCCACTACATGCCATTACATTTTACGATTATTGTTATTCATTTTTTCATGTAACCCTGGATAGTTGCTTGTACTTACTGTTAAACTTTAACACTTGAGTAGAGGCCAGCAAAACCTCTGCAACAGAATTGCAAGGATACGTGACTATTTTCTGCCTGATGGTTTTCAGCTTGTACGTTTGCTCATACTCATACTAACAATTACACAGTTCTGCTTCTGTTTGCTCCTAAGAAACTCTGTTATTGTTGCAGGTATATTCATCACAAAAATAAAGGTGAATAGAAAAGCAAGCCATAGGGAATCAGAACACCCGGTGAGTGTCATAACTTGCTTATACACTGTATGTACTTTAATGAAAGTTTCAGTCTGGAGACGTATGCCTATTGTTTAGAACAACCTGATAACAGACCGAATTGTTTTATTAAAGAACATTTGCCACACACACACACACACACACACACACAACTCATAACCATATAAGAAAGTAAATACCAACCAACACACACATATGCAGAAATATGCATACTTACACACCTTTCACACAACACCACAAACACCAAGTCATAACCTGACCCCAACCCTCGCCTAAATTCTAGTCCTATCCCTTAAACTAAGTATGACATCTAAACTAAATGATTAATCTTGAGGTAGTGTTGCATTGCCAGACCTATCTCCACAGCACTGTGGAGTAAGGTCTGCATGGCTTAACCACACATGCATTTTGGGATAGGAGAAAAAAATGCTCTTGGTTGTTTGCATCTTGCATCTTGTTGCTACACAAATGTTGCTAAACAAATAAAGAAGTATATCAACATCATAAATTAAATACTGCAGATCTATGAATGTACTGCATTCCATACCTCAGCTTAAACTGAGTGTGTCTCAATCTGTACATGTGTGTCCACAGAAAGATGTTAAGTAGTTGTGCATGTGTCTCTACACATACAGTACATCTGCTGGTCTGATTGTGAACTCAATATCAAAACCCTTTAGAGGACTGAATCAAGCAGAGAAAAACTTTCCTTTCATCTTTCCCTCTCCTTTCTTTCCATCTCTGTTTCAGAGTGTCACGGACAATTGCTGGCAGGCCTTCAGATGCAAACAGCTGCTCAGATTGTCACTGTGATGGGAAACTGATTATTTAGTCTGCTGTCCCTCCTTTGGGACAGCAACAGTTTCTGTAAGCTGTTGAGGATTCTTAATAGACTGGGTCCTTTGCCAGAGGCAGCAATATACTCTAATAGAGGCTCCTACAAATGAACATTAAACATAGCTATGAATAAGGAGAGAGTGGGCCCCAGGGAGGATCTTTGGGAAACATCCAATCAGCATCTGTTTGGAGCTGTGGCTCTGTTTTAGAGAGGCCAGTTAAATGTTACAGGGAAGAGACTGCCTCTTTAAAACTGGAGTTCTGGGCTTCTCAAGCTGGTATTGACTGAGCATTGAACCTCTATTAAATCGTTAATTATGTTAGCATTTGATTATTGCGATTTTGTGCTTTCTAGTTGGTGAGCGAACCGGAAGGTTTGTGTGTACAGGCTTTGTGTTGGCTGGACCTCTGTTGGATATCATTATACTGCCTGGTCCTGGTTGCTGCAGCCGCTACAACCCACACCACAAGACCATGGCTTAGCCATAAACGACAGTGTACAATCTGTGCTTTGCCTCTGCTGATTCCCAACCCGGCCATTGTTTCAATCCAATTAAATTCCCCAATTGCTAAATGGCCTTCCCACTTCATTCAAAGCTACCATCTTAAACTCCCCACCCCTCAAAATTCCAGAATATGACACAGCATATGACACTTGACACTAACTTTTTCCCCAAGGACCACGTGTGAAAAAGAAGATCAAATAACGTGTTTTTCTTTGATAAAAGGAAAACTACGAGACATTTACAAGCAAAGTGATTTAATTTGTTTGAATATAAAAAAGTATTCTAGATTTTTTAGTTGTTTCTGCTTCAAACTGTATTTATTTAATAATTTAACAATCTATTGTTTGCACACATCTATTTTTTGCAAATGTGAGGGAAATGCTCACACTGTGGAGATCTAGTTATACACTGGTAAAGTGGTTTTCCCTAATGTTGACACTGTCCTTTAAAGCCCTTTAAGCTACATTAGCCTTCTAAAGTCAAGGGACATAGTTTTAGGGCAGTGTATACTGTATTTCTTTACTATGGACACCATGTTACTACTATCTATAAAATAAGTGGGTACAGTAAGGGGAAAGACAACTATCTGCCGGGTTGGCCAATGACTGTAAATGAGCCCCTCAGCAAAGCATTAAAAACCCCTGCTAAAAGACTGTGTATGTAAAAAAAGTGTTCGCTGGAAAATAAAGTGCAAGCTAATAATACATGAAAAAGGTTAATAAATAATCCATTCTGAAACTATTTACCCACAACATCAGAATTTGTAAATAAATACAGAGATAGAGAAAACATGGAATATTAATTTACTGTGTGTAATCAAGGTTCTAGCAACAATAACAGCCATTTACAAATACAACTCTCAAAAACAAAAACATATAATAGATGGCAAAGCATTGTTGAATTGACCTCCAGCACCCAAAGCAAGATTGACATCAAGCGGGCGGCCTTCTGGTACAACTCATGTTAACTGGCATTTGACAAGTTCTATCTCTGGGAGTGTACCAGAGCCTAACAGTGCATATCAAGCTCAGAGTCTAATGTGAGGTGAGTGATGTTAGGTGAGGCGAGGCTGGGAGAAGCCTGAGGCGGAACACCAAAGCACAGGGCAGCAGTTGGATCAATACTGGCTCAGCTACAGAAGAACGAGGTAGGGATGGTAGGCAGCAAAGAGACAACACTTCCTGATAGAGCGGGGCTTCTCGTGCACGCATGCAGGCGCACGCACGCAAGCACGCACACACACGATATAATGCAATTTACTGTTATTTATTGTGATTTTTACTTTTTTATGTATAAACTGTCTGTGATAAGTGCTATACAGTATACATGTAAACTTTACTAACGTACTCACTTACTTAGTTACACACACACACACACACACACACACACACACTTATTCATAACAATAACAGTAGTATTGGTGTTGCATTCCGCCTTTATTTTAAAATACAGCACACATATAACAAATAATGTGTATAATAAATTATAAAGTAATTAATGAGTGTATATATTAACCAACTTGGGACTGGATAGCTAACAGCAAGACATGGTAGGCTATCAAAAGTATTACTTAAAATAAAGCCAAGGTGGTTAAAAGCCTTTTCTCTGGGTCTTTTCTTAGTCACTGTTTAAAATATAATACCTATTCTCTTATATCCACCCTGCAAACATAGTCAAAAAAAAGGAAAAAAGTAAGCATACATGTAAAATGAATAAGAAATCAGCACAAAATTCTAAATTCTTGCTTTGTTGCTTTGGAATACCAAGCAGTTGTATCGGACAAATATTTCCATCTTGTTGGGTGGAGGACAGTAGCACACAGTGAAGCCAAATCAGAAAAAGATATCCTAAACTGATAAAAATGTCAGTTGGAATTTGTAAAAACTCATAAATAATGGATGCTGCAATTAGGCTGGGGAGCATCTTCAATAAGCTCAGAGTGCCAAGCATGCTTTCTCAGCTCCAAACCGAGGAGCCATGTTAATGACTGTGCCCAGAGACTTAGGGATCTCCATTAACTCCTCCCACATTTCTCTCAGCCTTACCATCGGACAACCCTCGCCAAGCACCCACCGTCCACGCTCGACCCCAACATATCATACAGAGCGGAACATGAACATGAGAAGTGGAGAGGAAAAGGGGGATAATGTGTGTGTGTGTGTGTGTGTGTGAGAGTGGGGGTGGGGGGGTATCTTAAGTCTTGCAGATAGCAGAAAACTTAAAAAATGTCATTTCTCCTTTTATGTGTTTTGTGGCTACAAGACACTGTTATCCAATGTTTTCCATGTTGGCATGTTGAACGTATGAATAAAAAAACTACATTGTGTTGCGGATATATCTCTTTCTGTGTGTTAGGAGGAAGGGACAGATTAAAATAAAAAGAGTGTTTGTGATTAGTGACAGAGAGAAGAAATGTGAAATTTGAAAACCTAGAGAAGTAGAGGGACAGGTATTCTATTCAACATAATGACACTGGGCTCCATAGCATTCTGCTTTATCAGGACCGAGGTCACATCTAGGGAAAGATGACGGTGGATGAGGTAGGGACCACTATCCCCCTCTCCTAACCTGAATTCAGACATAAACAGGAAATTGCCTACAGGAAGGAAGTCATATTTTTTACAGCTGTGCCCTGGACGAGGACAGCACTGTGTGAGATGCGTACGTATGCAATTTACTCAAGATATCTGATGTTTGCAATGAGCCGTTTTACACAGTACCTGAGAAAAAGACAAGATGGCCAATGTAAGGCTCATGTTTGTCTTTAGATGAAAACGGTAGTCATTGGCTTTTCCTGTTGCAATTAAAAAGGCCTTTTCCTGCAGAAGCCACAGATGAAGCTTTTTGTCTCTTTGTTTTTGTTCTTGGATGAAGATCAAAGCACCAGGTCCGGACTCGGGGCTTGTGATCTGTCAGGGTGCAGGATTTATATGGCACTAGCATCCTACGATACTCATCACATCTGCAAGTCAGAGCAATAAATCAGATAGGCAGGCTGCACAGCATTACATATATATGCTGTGTCCGTAGGGCAACCGACTTTACTTTTGAAGCAAAGGTGTTCTATATTGTTAAAAGATACTGCTGCTTTAAATGGGGTCTCAAGCCTCTTCTCACTGTTATTGATGAATTATTTCACTCATTACTGTAACATTTTAGAGACATAGTCACAGGAACACAGATATTTTTTACGTACATGGATGACGAATCATGATACATTTTTGTGTCCGCCAAAAGCGTGGTTAAACTGGGCTGAGAGGTAGAGGCTGAGAATGGTGAAGGAGGAGGCAGCGCTGAGTTCTACAGGAAGTGATTTAATGTCCAAAAAGACATGAGCTTGTTTTTGCTCAGTCTCTTTCCTGTTGTGTTCTGATAGGGACTTCCTCTCCCCAGTGGGGATGGATGCGGGTGTCATCCGTCCATCCATCCATCCCACCCACCCACCTACCCACCCACACACACACACTGCCCACGGAAATATCATTCTGCTGCCATGCCATCCCTTCAAAAAACTCATTAAACTCTGGACATCAGTGCAAATGGTCACTAAGAGTGTTTGTGTCTGTGCATGTATGTGTGTGTGTGTGTGTGTGTGTGTGTGTGTGTGTGTGTATATATATATATATATATATATATATATATATATATATATAGAGCTGGGCAGAAATTTTACACATTAATGTGGTGCTTTCACAAACATACGATGACTCACTGTAAATGCAATAGTTGAAAACTTATAATCTTTAAACAATGAAATTGACACCAATTAATACATAGAAGGTAAAAAGTCAAGAAGTTAAAGGCAAAGAGGAAGGAGACATTACATTCATGTTTGTAACTTGAATGAACTGGCATCCCCATCCAATTGTGTGTGTGTGTGTATGAGCAGTAACCTGTGTTTGCACTATGTATGGCCCTGAGGAGCCAGAGGGCTTAACCCAACCATGGCAACACCAGGATGATCCCTTCCTGTCTGTCTCAGTATCTCTGCGACCAACTCCCTTCCTTTCCACTAAAACACAGAGATACAAGCGCACACACACACACACACACACAAACACACACACACACACACATTTGTTATGCCTTACCTTTGGGTATCTCTTCTTGAAGACATTCTCTCTTTATCCAAAAGAGAGAATCTCTTTACCCAAATGACCCTAATAACAAGTCTTGGCTTTATCCGTTTTCTTGGTTGAATAAAAATATGATTCAATCCAATATAAACACATGCTAGAAAATTAATTAATTAATTTGTCACTGTAATTGTAATTGTAATGCCTTAAAGAAAGAGTATCAACAAAACTAACATTATAGGGTTCATTGTATTTGTTAGGGTGATGTACTGGATCGCAGTTATTTTCCCACTTCCTATAGCTTGTTTGATAAGAGACCTTCAAAGGTAAACCTGGTATGTCCATACGTCACTCATAAGTGGTACCATTGGGCACTGCGTCCAGAAATTATGGACAAACAATGATTCATGGAAGTTCCCACTTCCCATGTCCGCTGAAAAATCATATTGAATCATACAGATGTACTATTTAAGATTAAAAAGAGTAAAAGTTGGACTTGAAAACATTTACAATGGATAAAAATGAAAATACAGTTATCTGTTTGACTATAATAGAAAGAATACAGTTCTATAATTTATTTATATCAGTCTCCTTACCGTCATCTTTTGTTGTAGTCTGTCATAGATTATATATACTAGTGCAGTGAATGTTCAAACAGGGCCAATTGCTTGATTCCCAGTGTTTTCCACAACATTATCTAACTATAAGCACAGTTCAATCAGTCATTTAACAATAGGAACTGTTCATGGTGCGTGCATGGACTGTGTACATGTTGCAGCATGGACCGTTTTAGAAGTGGCAACTAGAGGTATCAGAGTAACCGTGTGTGAGACCTCTTGTATGTTCGCCAGAAGAATTAAACTATCGTCAGTTGGGTGAATTAATTGATATTCCGGAGTCTTAGTGAGTGTTAGATATGGGCTGACATATGTGCCACCAGAAACTGAATTTGAATCATTTATATTTGAATTTGAATTGCTAAACTTCAATAATTGCAATGAAAAACTGAATTTGAAAGTGTATTGTTTGATTTGAATCATTGCAATACAAAACTGAGTATGAATAGTATAATTTGAAATTGAATTTATTTGTTTGGAACTGAAGTCCAATAAACTTTGATTCTCACTCAATTCAACTCTATATATCTTCAAATTCAGTTCTCAAAATTAAATTTCAAGTCACTGTGACAGACATCCAGGTAGTAGAAGGATGAAGGAAGAGCAATGGAGCGCAGATTGATGGAGTTCAGTGGCGCAGAAACACAGCACTCCTCTTCAGCCAAACAACACCTACTTTTTGGAGCACAGTACCAGCCATAAAGTGAGGAAGAAGTGCTTGCCTTTTCTCAACCCAGAGACTGGGGTTCGCCGCGTGACCACCAAGAAATCGGCTGGGACAAATATAATGGCAATTTAACATACAGTATGTCTACAATCTAATGATCTTTTGTTATGCTTGCAGACAAAACAACATATTTCTACAAAATAGCTACAACATTAACAACAACTAAACAAAAGTTCTTCCTTGTTTCATGGCGGGTACCGTCCTCCAACACATGGTGGCAGCGGTAGTGAACTTTGGCCGTGTTATGAGAAAGTAACATTAAGTTAGTAGACTCATGTAAGTTGTAGAGTATCTATTAGAGGCTCATCTATAGTTTCGGCGTGTCCCCTTTTTTTTGTCTAGCCGTCACACATCCTGGTAGTGATGTTGCCAGGGTGGGGGACGCAGGGAGCCTGGCTCAGCCTGCTGGAGAACCCACTACATCGCGTAGCGATATGGCCCAGGCAAGGGAGGGAGGAAGTCTGGTTCAGACTGCTGGAGAAGCCCCAACAACACCTGGCGATGTGCCTCAGCGCGGTGTTCATCTAACCTGTCTGTGTTCGATTGTATTTTTATGTTGGGTAGACAGCAATCAGTTTCTGGAGGATGACCACTTTGTGGCACATGACACTGTTAACCGTTGAACCGCAATCAATGGGTTTCCAGTTCTAGGTAAGCAACTCCTTGCCCCTGCTACTGTACTGCGCATCTGTGGGTATTTATAGTTAGATGTAGCATTTTTCTTTAAAGTAAAATGAATTACTGTGTGGGTGTGTACTGTGTTTCACCAGGTCTCTCTGGTGTTTCCACCAGTGACCAAAGCCCCCCACGCCACAATGTTTATCTATTCTCTTCTCTGTTGAGCGATTTAATGCTGACTATCACACAGATACACACAGCAAACCCACCAACCTCCTCTATTACTCCTTTATTACTCAATCACCCCATACACATGTATAAAGTGTCAGTCTCTCTCTTTCTCTCACACATACACACACACACACACACACACACACACACACACACACAAACACGGGCATATGTGCTCACACATTCACCTACAGATGGAGGAAATAAGCTCAGTGTCTGCTGAGGATGTGAGGTGCAGTGATGGCACATTAACGATAGGACCCATGACAGCAGTACGCATCGGCCTCACTGAACAAAGCATGCAGCCAGTTTGTAATTCAATGAGGATTGTTTAAGTAAAACAATGGCTCTCGGTCCCACTGAGGGTTAGGAAAGGGTGAGAAAGGTGAGTTTGACAGTAGTAGCTGGCTGGTGTTTTTTTGTTTTGAGCCACGAATGATCCCGTGGGTTTAATGGGGTCGTGAATCAGAAATATCGCTGTTGTGCAGCAACATCCACTGTTATTCAGGTAACAGGCTGACAATGAGTGGATTGGATGGGAACTACTGCCAGAATGCTCATTATGGTAGAATAAAGACAATTTTGAGGCAATATGACACGTGTTTATAGTTTTGGCCATTCTTATTCAGAATAACCTAGAATAATAAAAAAGTAGTAAGGAAGAGTATACTCAATGTCTTGAAACACTCTGAACTTATGAGCGCTGTTTGTGACATCATGGTCCAAGGTACGTCTCATTTATCAGTGGCTCACACATTATCAATTAGAGAACATAACATAGCTATCAGTTTTTAATAAAGAATGTAGAAGTAGCAGCTAGAGGCATCAATTCTGCTAAAAAAGAGATTCAGTAATTTTTTGTTTTAAAAAGTTGTCTTTAAACAAAATATTCACTATTTACCATACAATAAGGCAAATGATTTTACCCTTGCAAATTATTTCTAAAAACTTTTTAAAACACCAGATAACTACAATGTCGAACATTGGTGGGTTTATAAATGCTAGCGGCAACACTGTGGAACTTTTTCCAGGGAGAGCACCTCATTTTTAAATTAAAAAGGTTTGCTACATTAGGAGGGTGAACACAATGACTGTATCATCACATAGGATTTAGTACACTAGCCCTGCAAGAAATGTTACATTTGTGGTTATAATATGCAATATACTGTATGTGACAAAACTATAAGTATGTGATTTTATGTATTCCGAGAAAAAAAAAACATTACTGGGGACAAACACTTTTGCAACTTTGTCTTGCAATTTTTTGTTTTATTTGCAAGATCTTGAGTTTCCTTTAAGAGATCACAACTTTGTTTTGCGAGATGTCAAATTTTATTTGCGATAGCTTGTGTACATGTTTTCCCCCCCCATTTTCCATGTCACCTCCGGAGCTCCGTACATATACACTTTGTAGGGGAAAAAGCTATATGGCCTGGAAGTGTGTGTGTGTGTGTGTGTGTGTGTGTGTGTGTGTGTGTGTAGGTTTTCGCCATCGTATTTGCATTCCTTGCAGCCCATTTGGTCTATGCTAATGGAGTCTACTGATGCAGAGCAGCAGGTCTTAATGAAAACCTCTGGCTGGTGATCAGTGCTATTGATCAGCCTGAGCCCCAGCTTTAAGCAGGGCTAATTGATCAATCACCACTGGTTGCTTTGGATTAATGGAACATTGCTGTTCCCCCCCAGACATACCCACCTCTCATGAAGAGGCATGAGTTAGTGCATGTGTCTTAGATATAAACACTTAATTTGTGCATATCTGAGTATGTAAAAGAGAGCTGGAGCAGAAAAAGTATTAGATTATAGACTTTGTGAAAGGCTCAATGTGAAATTTTACCATAAACCCACCAAATCTCTTTGGTACTTACTTAAATAAAGAGTGTATTTTCATTAAATTAAAGTGTATAACAAGTAATCAAACATCTACTGAAATGAAAGTAGAATTTATGTTTTTATACTGTACAAGCAAGGGCTGTGCAATTAATTGAATTTCAATTTTGGCTCGCAACAACCACCAAAATAGTAAAATCAAGAAAAAAAATGATTATTTTGCCATGTTCTGTTTTGAAAGAACACTCTTATTTTGTCTTGTATTATTTTGTTCTGATTGATGCGCATGTTTTTTGGGGGTGGGTGTGAAAAAGCGTAATAAACATTTGCTAATAGTAAATCACTGACTGCTATTCTCTTTTACTGCAAATCGTAAAATAGCAAATGGACTCTCCAAACCTCTGATATGATGTAAATGCTGGCCACAGGTGGAGAAATGTGTTGTACTGTTTGTCTGGTATGGGGAATTTAAATCAACAGTCTGTAAAAAAAAATACAATAAAACTCGCCTCATCTTGGTTTAAAGCGCTGCTAATCTATCCAGAAAAAAATGTCATTAGTCTGGATTGCTACCGAGAGCTTTAAAACCCAATTCTCTAGTCAAAATGCTGTTTTATTTCAAGAATATGATGAGAATATAATACATAATACACGTACACATACACATACATGTTGTTTTTTTACATGAACAATGATAAAAGGTGTGCACATTTTGTGTCTTGCTGGTCCCACAGCTGACAGATATGACACCAGCAGTCCCCCTGCCAGGAAGGACTGAAGCACACAGGCCAAAACAGGAAGCCCCAACAACACCCCCAACACCCCCCCCCCACACACACACACACACACACTTACAGCAACCCTCCCATTGAATGACTGACATGCATGCTGGCCATTGGTGGCTGCATGGAGCATTTGTGTCTGTATGTCTGTTTGGTGGGGGGGGGGTGGATTGAAGGTTCCAGCTGGCCTGTCATGGGACTCCCAATCGCGTGTGAGTGGTACTCAGAGGGAGCTACGGCTAACGGGTCCAACACTGAAACACTCAACAGGCTGGAATTGTCAACTGGGGTGAGTACAGCGGGGCAAAACCAAAAATATTGTTTTTACATTTTATGCAACAGACCAGAAGTGCCTATGGATTTTTTGGACACTGCTGCTTTATTAAAAAAAAAAAAAAATAAAAAAAATGTTTCTAATTTTAGTTTAGTTTAGGAAGGATTGAAAAACTTGAACCTGATGAAGCAGATAACATTGAAAGACAAACTGAGAAATATCTCACATAGAGTTTAACTTTACTGTCTTTACTTGCTACTTGTCCTAATCTAAGGACATACAGTATGTCATATTTATATAAAATCACAGAATGTTGCTGCTGCCATACTCACGGCTCAGCAAGCCACTCGGGTTGCAGTAAAGGTGTTATGCTTTTATTCTGATAAATTAATGCACATTGTAATATTTGACTGTTCCAACATTGCAACTCGTAGAAAGCTAAAGTACAACAACCTGAATAAGACACAACAGCAATCCATCATGAATCAAATTATGAATAACACTTACTAAAACCTTGCATTTGATTGTGATTGGACAGCACAACCTGTCAAGTCTCAAATAGCAACAGACTACCAGTATAGCCGTTGCCTTTTGCCTGTGCGGAAACAAGAAAAACGCCAGTGAAAACACACACGCACATACACACGCACCAACGCACACACACACACACACACACACACACACACACACACACACACACACACACACACACACACACACACACACACACACACACACACACACACACACAGGCCATCTCCACATCCCATCATTAAGTTAACCTTGACCAACTAACCAGCCACACACAAACACTCACACCCTCTTATCCTTTGACTGACTCGCACATTTTGTGGAATGAGACCACACTTCCACCAAATAACCTCTGGTGTGAACTTAATTGTGTATACTCTGGTATTGAGTTTCGGACCATGCCTGGGTCCCGTAGCGCTCAAAGAGAAACAGACGCTGTAAACTTGACAATGAGTGAGAGAGAGAGATAGAGGGAAAAAGAGAGCGAGCGAGAGACATGGACCACCCAATGGCTGTGAAGAAAAACAAAGCTGGGTGGAGAGCAGAGTCAGCTTCGATCACATCAGAGGTGGGACAGTTGGACATTGTTGTGTGGTAGCCGTTCATTGAGGTTGAAAGAGGCAGAGAAAGTGGAAAGGCTGAAAAAGTAATTTGATCTTTGAGTCAGCTTTTACAAGTTGTGGAATAAGTATTCAGATCCTTTCCTTTAAGGTAAAAATACTAATACAACCCTTTACAAATACTCTGTTACAAGTAAAATCCTGCATTAATAATGTTTGTTAAGTAAGTAAGTATCATCAGAAAATGAACTAAAATATTAAAATCTACTCTATGTAGAAAAATCCTCACATTTTAGAAACTGTAAACAATCAAAACAGTTCTTTCAATCAAGTGTTTAATCATCATTCAGCTGTACTTGAAGGCCGGTATATTGTTGGTTAGTTTAATTTATGACGAAACATCTTAAATTGTAAAGTGATAAGTAATAATTTTTAACAAGTAACTAAAGCTGCCGGATTAATGTAGTGGAGTAAAAGGTACACTATTTCTCTCTGAAATGTAGTGGAGTAGAAATAGAAAGTGGCATGAATAGTTAATGAAAATGAACATAGTTACATTACACCACTGTTTTTTTGGAACATTTCTCTCAAAGCAAAACTGCTAAATCTAACTTTTGTTTTAGATAAAGGACTTCTTATTTTTATATATTATATTGTCTTAATATATTGAGTACATATGTTTGTCTTTTTATCTTAATATATATTTTTTAAATATTCCGTAGTACTAGTTTCATTTTCAGACATTTAAGCTCCTTTCACTTATAATTATAATTTTTTTTGTGATTGACTTTTCTTTTTTGCTTTACATATTTAAGAAATAAACTGTGACAAACAATAACAATACACTGAGACGAAGAAACGATTCAGAAATAATTTGAAGCCCTTCTTAATACAAAGTCTGTATTTCTTCCACAGTTTTATGCTGTGGCATTAAATGAACATAGTTGCTGAAACAATTAACACTAAACAAAGATTGAGATTTATCTACAGGTGTCTATCTTTTTCCAACATTACACATATCGTACTGTATAAATAAATTCACTCCGTTTACTCTTGTCTAGACAAAAGGTAAAGACTTTTTTCAAAGTAAATGCAATTCATATAAAGTTTTTATTTAATAAAACTGTTATTTTAACAACATTCTACATCATATCTTGTTTAAATTATTAACATAATATCACTCTAGATATCAGATTTTCTACAATTTTGGATACAAAAGACTTTAGACTTTTGTATATATTAAATAAACTTGTTAAAGTAGATGTGGTGGTGTGTGATGTGGTTCTAATGTTGGCCACTAGGGGGACGAGGATATGTAGAGAGTGATCACAGAGTTTGAGGCTTCGATTAAATTCAGTAGGGAGGAGCTCAATCAAGCATTGGTGATCATGTGTGTAAGGGTGTGGGGGGGGAGAGAGAGAGAGAGAGAGAGAGAGAGAGAGAGAGAGAGAGAGAGAGAGAGAGAGAGAGAGAGAGAGAGGCAGAGAGAGAGAGACAGACAGAGAGAGAGAGACAGACAGACAGAGAGAGAGAGAGAGAGATCTGCTTAGCCCTGTAAGTAGTTTTGTTTTAGATACGAGTTCACTTTTGGCAGTTAACTACAAAGAAAAAAGTTACAGGTTACTTTAAATACTTAAAAGCAACTAACCAAATCATTTCAATAGTATTTACATTATTTAATATAATGACAATCTAATGAAATGAGTCTAAAGATAACAAGCATCAACACTTCTGAAGGGGTAATCAAGGATTGCACAAATGTGGGCCAACTCACATTTGATTGTACTTAATACCGAAGTATTAAGAAGTGTAAGCTACATATTTTCAATTAATAATTTTTAATCCATTGCATTTTTACAAGAGTACAATTTTGTGTCTTTTTTTAATTATTATTAACTAATTAACAGCATGAATAGGGGATAATGCTTAATAAAGCTGAATTAATAAATCAAACTGATATGTTCTAACTCAGTGAGAGGAATAACACTGCTGTTGAATGTGTCAACCCAACACAGTAGTCACTCAGCCCCTGACTCCAGTCTGTTTTTGTCCGAAGGTCAAAGATCAAATGCCGCTGTTGACCCCCTGAACCGTCCCTTTACCCAAAGCTCAAAGTCCTACTGAAGTGACTAATATACTCTGCTGTGGGATGTGTGTGTCAGGAGTCACTTACCTTACTATGCAGGCGAGTGTCTTTGGAGGTTTGGCTCAAGGGATTTTCAAGTCTCTCTGGAACACAAGGAATGGACAGCTGACCTGAAGACAAGACAAGAGTGTGATTTTTTTAATTTCATGCATGTACTGAATAATGATACAGGGACCATCCAAGAGCAACATTCAACAAAGGCTAGAAGTGAAGTTATTGTCCATTTGCATGAGCAGTATGCCCTCAAACTGAATGAACTGAAAATACAATGTGTTTCTGAAAATTCACAAGCCGCGCCTAAAGCACCTAGGAATGGAGCACATCTCATCACTACAATGATGGATTTTTATTTTCAGAAAGGGGTAGAGGTAAGGGTAGTTTTGGCAATTCAACTACTTTGTGCCATTCCTCTTGACCTGTGGTACATCATTTGTCATAAGTGAAAATGAAGAGTTCTTCAACCAAATAATGTATTTAAGATCTTAATATATTAAGTAGACAATAATATATTTAGCTAATAATTCAATACTGCAAAATATTAACAACTATCAAAACAAAGGTATGTTGGTGTCCGTGTGAACCATGAAGTTAAATAGAACACAAAATATCCAACGATTTCTCCCCTTTGTTTGACCTGTAAGATGCACTGATCTGAACCACGTATAGATGGCAACAAGACAGAATAGTAAAGGATAGCTCAAAGGTGAAGGATTACAAATAGTAGCCAATTAAAGCAGAAAACGAAGAAGGCAGGACAAGCGTGGCTAATGATACCATATTTATCAACTTCTGACACTCATTTTACATTTTGGACAGTTAGCTGATGCACCTGGATGGTCTTACATTGACTGAGCAGGTTCAGTAAGGGTTATTCAAGGACAATCCAAAAGGCCAGAGGACTGAGAATAGACACAAGGGTGAGTTTAAAAATCCTGGTTAGCTCCCTGGGAAACATTTGCAACCAACCTAAAACTAAGAAAATGCTCCTAATGTGTTAGATATTGTTGGTCATCCCAGATAGCATCAGTTTATTCATCATGTCTAAAACTTTATTTCACAAGAACAGGTGTTTATCTACACGTCTTGTGATAATCTGAGGGAACATAGCTTTACAACAGAAGCAGGGTTGCAATATAAACTATATAGCCATCTAGCATAGTTAGCTGTTGTCATCAGGCTGTTGCTGCCAATATATGATGAACTCAGAATTAGACTGAGATCATGTTGTGAGAGATCAAAGATGTAAATTTGAATTTATTCAACAGTAACATGCATTTGAATTATACTAAATAGCAAAAAAGTGATTAAACTAAACTAAATATGATGTTCTGATCTGTCTGACAAAGATTGCTAATGTCCAATTTGCAAAGGCTTTGACTGGTATTCCAACCAAAGGAATTATCCACAACACCCTACCTACATAAACGGGTTAATGATTCAGAGTTCAGGAACAATGTTAAATGTGGGCTATTTTTACATGTCATGGTGAAGAAACTTGGTCATTCACAATAATCATGTCCCCATCAGGCCAACAATTTGAATTTTAAACCTGAAAGTTGAACAGATAGCTATATGGACACATTCTCAGATGGTATATCATTGTCATGAACCCAAGAGCCCCGAATGTCCGTCTCTCTTCTCTCGTTCAGGGCCTGTCATGACTGCTTTCCAACAGGCATCCTGTGTCTGGATTAATCTCCCTGGTTGACTGCTGATCTGAAGGTGGGTTGGCCGTCATACACCAACACCAAAACTAATTTCACTGTGTAACTGCATGACACCCCCGCCCACCATCCCCACTGACACCCGTACACATTGCAAAATATCTTCATCTGTCTCTGTCTCATCTACATGGAAGAGGGCAGGAGGGCGGGTGACTAGTCCGAAGGAGAAAGGTCAGCGCATTGAAGGAGTTCATCATTCTGAGGTGTCAGAGTCGCTCTTTAGGAGAGCAGATGAAGAGGAGACGATAGGAGGGAGGGAGTAACAGAGAAAGACGGGATGGTGGGGTCTGTTTTCTATTTGTCCAGTTATTGGTTGCAAGCCAAAAGTTCGTCATGGCCTACGGAGTTGGCTGGCATCCATTTTTTTGCAAATCAATCATTAAACTGTCTGTATTACACCATCACGTTTTGTAACTTAATTATGAGAGAATTCAAACACACACACACACACACACACACACACACACTCATCTTACTCAAGCTACGAATGGTCATTTGGTGGCTAAAAATACACTAGAGGGTTTATTAAACACACACTCATAGACATAATCAGTCATTTAGAAATGATCACACAATGCATCCACTACACTTGCAGGCGTCTGGCATGAGGTAAACAGCTTTTAATAGCATCAAACCCACTGCAGTTTGTTTGGGACCATCTGTCCAGTCTATTGTGTTTCTCTGTTGTGGCTCTTTGGAAGCCCAACCGGTGACAGCTGATGTATGGGTTCTTACAAAGCCCCCAGCCAGGCCCTCGGGATCCTGCCACACTGTTTTCTCCCTGTCCACTATCTAGTTCTTCTTCTTTTTCTTCAGTTTTTTTCTGCATATTTTCCTTGTCCCTTTTCAGCTTCACAAAGTATTTTTCATCATGATTTATCAATCTATATCTTTCAGTGGTGCTATGTCCGTTTAGTCGCGGGGAAGAGTAGGGGAAAAGGAAAGTGCGTGCATACATGTGTATCTGTGTTGAAGATGCAGGCTGAAGATTAGCACCAAACAAGGTGTTTATCGACTGAGTTTTTGGCAGATTGTCTGTAGTCATTTGTTGTGCAAGAACTATTTCTTTTGAGAGAAGCTGTGGGTTGACCTTTTCACCTCAATACAGTCAGATATTTCAGCATGTAGCATGTGGGAAAGGCACATTCATGCTCTTTCCCACTAGCTTGTGGTTGACTGTGACTGAGTAAATGCAATGACCCAAATGCAGCCATAATGTAAGCTGATTGCTGAAATGCTTCCAAAATGTGATTTCATCTAGTTTCTATATTGGAACAAATACAATTTAACAGTGTTTACAGCCATGAGAAGAAATTATGACAGGTCTGTAAACTGTTAACTAACCAGATAAAACACAATATTCATCTGCAGTACAATTACGGGATACTATTGACCATTGATTCCAAGGTGAATTCTGGAGAGATTCACAATACAATGAGTGAAATTATAGAACAGGTAGAACTTAATTAGAAGGTTACTTCAACACTTCCTTCACCAGACTGCATCATGTATCCATGTATGCAAACATAGTATGAGCACCACATGCACATTTCTGCGCCCAATGTGGAATTTTCTATTGTTTATAGAAAATACACCAGTGGGAAAGTAAAGAGGTTCCTTGAGAGGTTAAAGGGTACACTGGAGTTGAGGAGTGGGGGTGATCGCTGGGTTCAGGAAGTCTTCACTCCTTTCTTCCCAGGGTGCCCCTGGCCTCTCCAACTTTCAGTCAAAGGCTGAAAGAAGCCAGATGCAGGCAGGATAATCACCACCTAATAAGAGGCTATATAGAGAGCTATATAGAGCTTGAAAGGCATGTGCACACAGATACACACTCACACCTATACACATGGGTGTGGAATACATATGCACGCACATAGGTAGGGCAGGTGTAATTATGGCACACAATGACAAACATTAGAAAGAAGCAATCGCTCCCAATCTGTGCACAATTGGACAAGCATGTGGTCAAAAAAACAAAACTTGCACATAAAAACACACACCCACACCCCAGATCATTTTTCCTTCTTCTGACTTTAGTCCTCTACTACCATCCAAGAAAAATGTTAGCACATGGCAAGAGATAGGAAGAAATTTACTATATGCCAATTATCAATTTAGAAAGACAGAACAGGATCCCCTTTTGTGTA
The DNA here is from genome assembly GCF_013103735.1 of Etheostoma cragini. Lineage (NCBI taxonomy): Eukaryota > Metazoa > Chordata > Actinopteri > Perciformes > Percidae > Etheostoma > Etheostoma cragini. Next base: position 10,508,300 of record NC_048415.1, on the reverse strand, counting down.
CGGTTGGTTTCTGTTTTGTTGCAACCCAAGGAAAGTATATGAGGCTAAGTATTGAAACTGTAGACCTACCCACACTCTAAAAGTTACAGAATTTCATTGAACTTCTGGGATTCTAATTGCTGACCAAAAAAACTTAAGGAAGAACTCCCCAGAAATAGTTCACAAGCCCAGATTAGTTTTTACTTTTGACTGTGAGAGTCGTAACATAAGATAGTTTTTTGGTCCTCATTAAGTGTTAAAAGTTGATTTTTCTTGTTATCTTGGAACAACTTCAATGTCTAGAGTGTTTTAATATTGCGTAAAGACGAAACAATCTTCTAACCACCAATCGTACATTTCCTCATAAAAAATGGCTGGACATCAACCAGTGTTGGTGAGCTTCAGCCCAAACGGAATCAGCACAATATAAAAAATGTGGCATTACTGTGGCCTACTGTTCCATATGTATTACAGTAATGAATATATGTGTAACTTCATGTTTTCTGGACACAAACACTGAGAGGCTGATTTTGGCTAAAACCCTTTGCATTGATGCAAGTGTTTGTTAAACGTAGCAGTGCATTTACTGACACTGATTGTGTAAATGAGCAAAGCTGCAGTGTACAACATTATAGAGTTCTGATGTCAACAGATATTGTAGTATTTCCAAACTGATTGTTGTGAGGAGTTGTACTGTATATGCATTGCTTTAAGGTCTCTTGCTATAAATATGCAATCCATCCTTTCACACACACAACACAACCATTAGTCCAAACATACACATCCCCCTGTGGCACAGCACATCCAGTGTCCTGCTCTTAAACCATCAAAAGCAGAATCTATATTCTCCCCTTTGCCTTTTTTCATTTGAGTGACTATGAGGAGCAGCAGCAGCTGCAGCATTTCTCCCTGCTCGTGATCAGCCAGGGGGAGGCAGTAGGTTTAGCAGGCGAGGCAGATTTATGGCGGTGGAGGTGACCTCTGGGGCCGTAACACGGTGATGGGTGAGTGGCTCTCAACAGTAAGCTACTGGCACTTGACAAAGTGCCCGAAGCAGAATGAATTTACTTCTCTTTTCCTCAATCATCAAGCAGCCACTGCCCTGACCCCCATCCTGACTGCTATAACAAGATCTCCCATCTCACAAGGGCCTGAAAAATTTACTGTCACATCTACTTTTCAATGAGCTCAAGTGAGCACTTCTTTCACCTTCAACGGAGCAGGTGCCGGCATGGAGGAGGGCTAACCTGCCCAAGTGTGTATTTTTGTGCATATTCTACGTGTGGTGTGTGTGTAAGAGAGAAAGAGAGAGAGACAATTTGTATACACAGACATATATGTAGGTCCACTGACTTGTTCCCTCACTAACCCAAACTAACAGTCTAACACCCACAGACCTTCACAAACATTAAACAACTTTATTATGTATTTGAAAACACAATCCTAGAAGCAAGAATGAAATCATATTGCATTGTAATTTGTTTTCAAACACAAAGACATACAAATATTGTACACACACACACAAACACGCAGAGAGAATGAGGTTGCCAGGCAGGGACACAAAGGGCACAGCTATACGGATGTCAGTAGACAACTCTACACTTTATATTAGGAGTCAATCTACCTTATCTCGCGCGCACACGCACACGCACGTGCGCGCGCACACGCACGCACGCACGCACACACACACACACACACACACACACACACACACACACACACACACACACACACACACACACACACACACACACACACACACACACACACACACACACACACACACACACACACACACACACACACACACACACACACACACACACACACACACACACACACACAGAAATCCTGTGCGCAATATAATTTGGTCTGCAAGTCTTTTTCCCTTTTATTATTGGCCATTAAAACATACAGCAGTCAACATTCAATATTTTGTCTCAACAAACTGACACAGTGAAAATATCTGGAGATGGTTCCACTTGTTTTAGTGATTACTGCATCAAATTGTCCATATGTAACCGTTACCGTACCAATCAATACACGGTATATTAGATGAAGAAAGTTGGTTATGCCACTTCATAATGCCATAACTAATTCAACCTCATTTATTTTATTAGCCACTCTTTTGTCCACCCTCACTCACTGCGATAATGTTATCATGATGAGCCAATAAAAATCAATGATTAAACGTGTAATTTTCCAGAGACGATGTATTAAAATTTATTGTCTCTCTCTCTCTCTGGCGAGCCATCATATCAGCCCTGGAGCGGCAGACACTCTGCAGGTTACAACGGAAAGTAAAGGAGGGCATTAAAAGCTGTTCAATAAGCCACTGTAAAATTGATCAGGCCATAAAAGCTGCTCCCAGCCTGCTCCCAGCCCACTCCAAACAGGGTAATGTTGAGGAGTGAAGTGAGTGACAGAGTGTATGGACAGAGAAAGAGAGAGAGGAAGATAAAGGAAAAGGGGAAGAAAAAGAAATAAGAGAGGGACTGAAGCTGAGATACTTTTTTAGTGAGCAGAGAAATAGAGAGAAAAAATAGAAAAATACTACAGTACACCAGGAAGTGTGAGGGGAGAGGGATACAGAGTTTGAAACAAACAAGATAAAACACAGGGAGAGGACAGCTGTGATGTATTTGCTGACTCAGCGCTGACTGTATAATCACATAGCAGTTAAACAGTGTAAATCGCCATCCTATACTTTTATTAAACCATAACGTGTACTGTAACTCACCGGTCACTATATAAGGTATTCTGCAGCAATACACTATATTTAGTTCCTCTTTTCTTTTTCCAGTTTCATCATTTATAAATAGTTACTGTACAGGTTAAACCAAACAGAGAAGACTATTACATTATCAGCACTCTAGAAATGCAGTGTGTGTAATAGGGCCCTAGACTTCAGAGTCATAACAACTTCACAGTTCAGGTGGGACTTTATCAGAAATTACTTTACTTTGCTTTTTAAATGAGTGTCTTTTTTTATTAAAACACATATTTCATTACTTTGTGGCAATGTCTGAACTTCTAGGCAGAATGGTGGCTGAGTGGTTAGCACTGCCTCACAGCAAGATGGTTCTTGGTTTTAATCCAGGTCGTTCCGGGCCTTTCTGTGTGGAGTTGGTATGTTCTGCCCGTGTTTGCGTGGGTGCTCTAGTTTCTTCCCACCATAAAAGACATGCATGCTGGGTAGTACTACAGTTGAAAAATAGCCAATTGGCTAACACTGGCACATTTACAGAAATGTTCATTATGGTGCATTGTCCTAATCAAATAAATAAAACTAAACTATTCTACCGTGGACTCTAACTTTTCTTTTGGAAAAAATGCCTTGGTTAACTTGTTTCTAGCCATTCTAGCGTGGTATAGAAAGCCTGCAGGAAGACTCAGCATGATTTGTGCCAGTTCTCATTAGTATTCAATCACCTAAGCTGCGTCTAACAGCTATAGCCAATGGGAGCCTGGCTATCAGCATCCATTACCCAGTACAACCGGGCAAGCTCATTGATAGTAATGAGCTCAGGCAACATGACATCAGACTGACCAGCTCTTGTTATTGGCCTGATTTCTCCTCTTATTTCTGTTCAGTGGCTAGAGCTGACAGAGGAGTTAGCAGTTCACTTTCACATTCACAACATAACACAAACTTAAATGGACCCAACATTTAAAAAAAATCCAAGTAAAACGGTTTTGTACGGCAGGGCACGTTTAAGTAAGACATGTTATCCAATTAAATTTAAAATGATATGTTTGTCTTCTGACTATCAAAGGTGGTAATGCACTAACAATATGTAAACACTGTTCACATCGCACATCAGGCCTCATCCAACGCAACACAAACATCCGGCACTAGAATAGATTCTGTCACTGCCTGTGTAAACAGAGTGCCAATGTGTTATTGGCCAATTGTGACAGCTTATTGGAAACTAGTGGCAATAAATTCAAAAGGACGAAGTTAATCTCTTCAGAAAAAATTTTCATCACATCAACGTCTACCGCCAAAAACTATTTACTGTTGGTCAATTGAGGCCAAAACGTTAGGTCACTAAAAAAGAAAGATGTGCCCATTCTCCCACTAACTTCAATGAGTGCAGAAAACTCTCCAAAAATGGGGAAAATACTAAGTGCCAGCCCTTGAAGATATACTGTTTGATAATCCATATGGACAGTATGTCACTTGGGCCTTTCTACTCCTGTCTTAAAAAAAGAAAAAAAAGAAGAATTAAGAGAAATAGGAAAATTCCAGAAGCAAAGAGTGGTGCTGTCGGCTGAATCAGTGGCAGCGGCTCTGCAAACTGCGTTTTTCTTTTAACTTTCAATTCTCCTAAGCATCCGTGCTTCACAGCCCCTTGGGCTATTGCCTTTCTCAATCTGTCCCTGGAGAGGCAGGAGTTATGGTCCCTGTCGATTGAGGAGAAAGGGATGTTATTCCCCTGTCAACCCCTGGTCCCGCCGCCATCCTCCCTGCCCTGATCTACGGCCTGACTCCCCCTTTACCCCATTCCTCCCTCCCTCTTCCCCGCTTTGCTTTGTCGTAAGCTGCTGGCTATTTCTTGCCATGTGCTGTTGAGATGAGGACGATGGAAAAATGTTGGGGGGGGGTTGAATTGGGGTGCTGATATTGGTTTAGAGGTCTTCTTGGCAGCTGCATGATGGTAGTGGTGGGGACCACTTTAGTACTTTATAAAGACGCCTGCAGAAAAATGCATGCATGTGTATGAAAATGTAGTGGACACACAACAAAGGATGGACAGAATTTGTGATTTATGCTGATGTATTTTCATAAAAAATATTGTGTAGTGCAGCTTTATTCAATGCACATTTACTAAGATAGAGTGTGTCCCCTCTTTGCTGGAGAGCAAGGTAATGACGTGGGGTGTGGGAGTGATAAACTGTGAGACAGCTCGGCCCAGGAGAGGTGACCTGCCCCAGGGAGCATGCAGGTTTTTGCGTGAAACCCTTGATAGGGTAGAAGTGACAGGGTTAAACATGAAAGGCAGTTAGCGGGCAGTTGTGTGTGATCAAAGGGTCCATGTCCATGTCCCTGTAGGTTTGGTTTCATGGTGTGAGGCTGACAGCTAGAAGTGCATTTCATTAATTCACCAATATTATTCAAATATATCACACAATTATTTTCAATGTTTGATTTCATTATTTCGTTTGGTTAAAATTTTATGACTAGGGTGTCTTTAATTTAACAAGGTGGATCTTTATTTTTCAAGAGTTTGTGAAATGTTTGTGTTGTATGATAGCATGATAGCTGAAAGGGGGGGAGGGGGGTTATAACCAATGTGCAATCTCTGCAAACTAATAGAGTACTAATAAAAAATCCTTCAAATAACCAAAAGCTTGGCTCAATCCATGTGTTGAAATATATGTCTGGATAAATTTGCATTCCTGTTACAATATTTGCAATCTGAGTTTCATTTGTGGTTTCTACAATGTGTCATGGTTTTGTTCTCTGGTTTAGTTAAAATATTTACGTTTCAACAAACAGCTGGCCCCTTTAAACCACCAACAGCACCAATGAACGGCAGCACAGACATCAGAACACCTGACATATGCTCAACAGAAGATTTCCACACCTCGGAATGGCCATATCATTTCCATACTGGCCAATGCTAGGCCTCTTTTCGGTACTATTGCACCTTAGGCAAATCCTGAGTTTGTGAGGGTCTCTCTGGGTGAAGCAATAAATAAATAAGCAGATAAATAGATGAATAACCGAGAGGAATGGGAGCCTATGCGGCTTGGCCATCCATCATATATCCTATTACCACGCACTCAGCGGCACCTGCAGTATGTAAAATGCAGTCAACCTCTGTAAGCTGATACAAATTCAACTCTTTCCTCCTCAATTTGTTATATCTGACAACGCCACTGCTTGTGCCTTACTGTTTCTTTGAATTATGGATATATTCCCTTCACCAGACTTTTGCCTGTGCGTGATAGCATGGCGTTGTTATGCAGAACAGCTGTGGAAAACAAATTTGAGAAGCCTGGTACGCTTTGTAGCGGCTGGGCGAATATGCATAAACAGTTGCGCTTAAAGCTACTTAAGAACAACCAAATGGGCTCAATATTTCACCTTTGGATTTGTTTCATTGGAGGTGATGAATATGAAATGCCAGAATGTAGTATGAGTGCATAAAATGCAGTCTTTTAAGTGTTTCAAATGATCTAACAGTGTTTTTGAGATTTTTCACACACCAGTGAGAAATGGTGGAAGAGTGCTTCAAACTGACAATTTAAATCTTAATTCCTGTCACAAAGTCTCAGAATTTAACCAAGACACATGGAACCACAAATATTACAAATATCATTCACAAACAGAGAATAAAAGAAATGGGTGTCATAGGAAGCAAGCGAGCAAAAAAAGAAAAAAGAAAAGCTAGTGAGTTAATACACATTAACAAATCAGACGCAAGAGGAAGAGAGAGTGAAAGAAACCTAGTGGGAGAGAGGAAGAGGAATGTAAATATATGGCCAACCCGTAGCACATTTTGACTGCTGCGTGTTTGTTTGGGTATTTACACTGAGGCTACAATCAAGTCCTCAAAGTTTCAGCCCACATGACAAGAGCCCATTTCAGGGCCACATATCCTCTAAACAGCAAAGCTAACAAGCCAAATCTCAAACACACACACACACATACACACACACACACACACACACACACACACACACACACACACACACACAAACCCCCAAAATTTATATCCACTTATTTGTCAATCATTTTAAATTTCATAAAAGGATGCAGGGAAAACCGTCAAATATAATTTGTGCACAGAGAAAGAGGAGGCAAAGATAAGTTGTAGAGAAGGGATTTTTTTTGTGACTTGGCTGAACTTTAATGCCATGTTTGCTTTGAGCAGATGTAGAATTAGTACACATCAGCTTGCATCAGCGAGACATTGAACACGAGCTGCCGCTGAGAGGCCAAATACCTCTCTGTCACACAGGCACACCTCAGCTCTAAAGTCTGTGATTCTGCTTTGGTAATTATCAATGTGATGTCAATTCCCAGAGCAACAAATTCTTCTTCTTATTCTTCCTAAAGCACGTTAGGTGTCTCCCAATACCATTGGCCTGTTGCACCAGTTAAAACCAAACCACAAGTAGTTTTAAACTACTATCAAACTAGAAAAAACTGTTACTCCACCCACGTAAAGCCAGCATGTAATAACTTCCCTTTTTAAATTGACTGGTAAAATACAGTAGGTCACACTTAAAGGCAAACATTTCTTGCAATGTTGAAAACAGACTTCTGTGCACACAAACAGTTGATTTCTGTTTGAATACAGTAAAACGTCTTAAAAAAACGGTACTGTAGGATAGTACTTCATAATGTTAAACAAATGTGTCTTTGAAGTGAAAATAATCTAATTACAAATTTATATTTACATTATATTTATATTTAATTTATATTTATATATTACAGTACGTGAACTATGCTTTCTCTCTTTCTGTGTGTGAGTGTGCGTGTGTGTGTGTGTGTGCGTGTGTGTGTGTGTGTGTGTGTGTGTGTGTGTGTGTGTGAGTGATACTTGGACGGTCCTGCTGGTAAAGACGGCATGCAGTTAAGGACCTGACTTTATTCTCTGACAATTTAGACATTGAGTTTTCTTGTGTTAACTTGAGTGGACATCACCAATATGTGTCCCTAAAACAGTATACTTTATATTTCATTGATACAGCATACAGTGGTATTGAGTTAATATATTAAATATATTGTGACATTTAACTTTTCCAATATTGCACAGCTCTATTCATAGAGTGGTCTATAGAAGTGGACCTGCAAACAGAAGAAAATGAATCAACAGCAAGCACCCAGATGAAATTGCTTTAAACATGCTGTCATTACCCAAGGGAATATTTATTTTTTGTATGTTTGGAGCAGGGGATCCTGTTGCATGTCAATGAACTGAGCTAAACATGCATGACAAGTGATGGTGTGTGGGTGGAGGGAGACAAGGGGGAGTCAACCCCATGGTGGTGTCAGCAAAGGATCTGTATGTAATCTGCAGAAGATGCATGAAATAGACCGCCACACTACTTTATCTGCAAGGCCCCTAATTGCGAGGGATGCTGAGGAACACATGTCAGGAAAAGAAGAAGGGGGAATGGGTGTCAGATGTCAGCAACGTGTAGGCATATGGTTCTTACAAGTTGAGTTATGTAAACTGGAAATGACACAAACAAAAAAAATCAGGTTTGCTACAATGAACTTGTGCGGACTGCCATACTGTATTCGGTCTTCAGTAAAGTCACCTGGTTATATTGACATCACACCACAAAAAAATCCGGACTAAAAAGCTCTAACATGATTTTAACCATGATATTATACTATGACGTTTAGACGTACCATCACCATTGCACCATTAGTACTGACACAAATTGTACATGAATGAGCATGACATACCCAAATTTCCCAAAAAGTAAAACAATACCTTAAGGAAAAGAGACCCAACAAAAAACCTCAACCACCCTTTGAATTCAAAACATGAACCACAAAAGAAAGATAACTGCTTGTCCATCTGTGTTCATTGAGAAGGACGTTTTAACAAAGCAAGAACATGACGTGAGATAACACTAGTGATCTAGCATATTATTACTGCTTAAAAGGGCCCACAGCCTTCAACATAGCCATTGTGTGGGGCCATCTCATCGGGAATGCAACACTCATGCACATGCACAAACATCCACACAACCCTTCCCCTTTCAATTCATATCCCCCACACTTCAGCCCCTATTCCTTCATTATGCACTTGTCCTTCTTGTAAGCTCACAGCCAAATATGTGCTATATTTTGTTCACATGTTTCACAATGTACCCTCAACGTTATCCACTTTCTGCTGTGGACATTTGTGCCAATCCAACCTGAGTAAACAGAAAGATGGAAAAGGCATAAGAAAGGAGCTGACCTTGTACATGCAAGCTACCACTATCACTAAGGAGATGGTGTGGTAATTGTTAGGGGAAATTGGGCTTGTTTGTTCGTTGTTTGTGTTTCATGACGAGAAGGCATATAGTACCATTTGTTGAGCATACCTTTAAAATAAAGACATCAATATTGTTAATCTACCTCTTCCCAAAAAGCAAATGCACAAATGATGTAAATTTGCAAATATACAAATTATGTAAATGTTATCTAATGGGAAATGACAGCAAGCATTTTAATGTATTGCACTGCTTTTTATATTTTAGAGTTACTGTATGACAACATTAATTTAATCAAAATGTCCACTTGCCCTTTCAGAGAAATTGGTCAACTGCTGTATTACCACTTCACAGGATCCCAGACATGTTTATAATTAAAAATGCCAGTATGAAAACATATGTTCAGTCACCTCATGTAGTATGAGATTATAGTCAAGTGAGTCATGGTGATTAGTTACAGTGAATTGGCTGAATGTTTGCCTGTGTGTGCCCTGCTGGATGAGAAAATGCATAGAAATGCACTAGTTTGTAGTGTATGAGCCCTCGGCCACCAACCTATTCCCAGCACTCATAACACGGAGCCGATCGCAGTCGCACGTAGTAGCATTAAAGGAGCAGATTGAAGGGGCAGCAAATGGGCTGAATAATATAATCTGACAATCAATTATTTCTGCAATTGTGTAACATCAAAAAAAAAATATGTTTGATGTCGAGTTTGATTCATCAGGTTGCACTGAAGGTTCAGTCAGGTAAATGTGGCGTAGGGACTGATTTAACTACTACACACTGAGTGAATGAAAGAGACAGTAATAGTGTTGAGGTCCATGCAAATCACCTGCAAAGGAAACGCTGTAAATCACAGTCTGAGAGGTGCACAGAGCGGCAACAAGGAGCAATAGCACACAGCACATGTACTATTCAAATGTGAATATCATTGTTGTATAAGTCATAAACCATGACCCAGAGCGTATTACAGGCAAATACACTGTGTGTTTATTCATATTAAACTGTTCTTTATCATTGTCAATACATAAAATGAATAAATGGGGGGGGGTCATAACCTAAACCCTGTCAATGTCATTTCTGTTATCAAAGATATACTTTTTGTTATTTTCATACACCATTGCATATTTTTTCCTCCCTTATTTCAGTCTTTGATTTCTATGTTTTTATCACTTTTGCAGATAAATAAATCCTAGTTAAAATATTAAAAAATATTTAACCCCATAAATGCTGCATCAACTAGGGCAACAGAGCAAGTGACACTAAGACCGGCTTTAAATTACAGAATGAAACCAGGGATCGACCTCTGCCTCTTTTTTTTTTCTGCTTTGAAACGGGTGTCTCCAATCTTTTACAAAGCCAAATGACTCTTAACTCTGCTGAGTGCATCGTGGGTCGGGCAGCAAATTGAAGGCAGGGTGTCTGGTTAGTGTTCAAGTTTAACACAAGATTTCTGATGTCTGAGTTCAATCAACAGGCCAGACGCTACTCTCTGTTTAAGAGTGCATTGCAGTAATGTCTTGCAGATATGCCAGTGGTTAAATATACGTCCATATACATAGCTTAATTCTATTCAACTTCATGGTAATTTTGCAAACATCTCTCTGCATAAAACAATACAATGGACAGCACCACAAACTAACTAAAGCGTTTAAAATATCCATTAAGTTAAACACCATTCCAAAAAGAGTTTCAATAATGCAACATTATAAACTTAATTAAGACACAATTTATTGCAGAGCTGTTGTAATCAACTGTATTAGTTTTAGCTAGGTGTAACTCATAATATGCAAGTAAGTGCATATTAAAAGCTTATGCACAAAAGTCTTTATGAAAACATATTTCTTCAAAGAATGTGAGAGGAGGGAACTCAAGAACTCAAGTCATCGAGTGGGAATAATGCAGTTGATGTTTGGTTGAATGAGGTGCGACCTACCTAGTCTGCCACCCACATACTGTGCCCACACACGCCACACATGACCTGTCAACACTTAATTTAATTGAATTGAACTAATCAGTGAAAACGTTTGGCTGTATTCGAAGTACTAAACTGTGCAGTGAAAATGAAAATCATTGACTAGCCAAGCTACCACTTTTGAAAGCAGTTTTTCAAAAAGCAAGGCTACAGGGACTGCCCTCTTCAAAAGAGAACATACGTTAGGAAAAAAAGGCACACAACCCTCACAATATTCTTATATATTCAGACTTCATCTTTCACTCCAAAAAAACAGCACATGATGGGTGGCCTTCCTTATTCTTTTTAAGAGACGGTGGATTGGTTGTGCTTT
>NC_048415.1:10434581-10494581 GCF_013103735.1 Etheostoma cragini | reverse complement strand
TCCATACAAGAGGGTGACGTTGTCTCCCATATATGGGCATGCATCCCATATATGGAATCCTTGACTTTAGTTCACAAAGGGGAGACGGCGCTAGCGGCATAATTGAGTTCCAGGCTCAATAGAAAATCACCTGTAGAGGCTAGAAAGACCCCGCAGAGACCTCCGTAACCGCAAACTCGTTAGCTTTTAGCTGCAACCATCGTTAAGTCGCAAGCTATTATGGTTATTAAGTGATCAAACTATGAATCAGAGGTGCTGTTTTTACTCGTGGGCGAGTGTCTAGGTTTCAGAGGGTTAAAGTCATGGGCTATTGTAGACTATTGAATTGTACTTGCCACAATTCTAAGACCAAACCTGAGCAGCTTTTCTATGAATTTAACTCAGAGACCTCCGTGTTCCACACATGCACAAACATCCTTCCAGCCAGACCAAAATAAACGGCAATCACAGAAAACCCATTTGTTTGTACAGCTCTCAAACAGGTTGGGGCTTCAACAGGCTCCAGGGCCTCTTATATTTCATACTGTACTTCTATCAGACAGGAATGCCTCAACAATTCGGGCCTGCCATTCTAGCTGCTTTTGTGCGTTGATGTATAGTTTCAGTTAATATGACACATACACACACGTGTACAAGTGGAAAAAGACAAATACATGCACTGTTACACGTCATTGTAAGTCCCTCAAAAAATTAACAGCATTTTAAGACTTCAATCAGATAACAAGCAGCTATTTCACACCTGTTTCTGTGGTACCAGACAAACAGAAAAGAAGCATCAACTCTTTACTGTCCACTTGTGAAAATCACATTCCACTTCAATTATTTTTTTTCTAGCACCAAGACTGATTCAATGACCAATTCATTGCTTCCTATGTTGTCAAAACTTGAATTAAGATCAAAAAATGTAATCCGCATCCAATTTATATCTATATTTCAGTAGTGTCAGGGGCACGAAGTATAGGGGGGAGTTGTTTTTTATTTGGGTCCTGCGACTGACAGCTTTATTTCACAAAGCAATCTGGCTGTGTGTGTACAAGAGGGAGGTCAGGGTGGGTCAGAAGATACTTGGTATCAAACAAGCACTCACCATTGGTCAAAATGAGTGTGTGTGTCTGTGTCTGTGTGTGTGTGTGTGTGTGTGTGTGTGTGTGTGTGTGTGTGTGTGTGTGTGTGTGTGTGTGTGTGTGTGTGTGTGTGTGTGAGAGAGAGTATAAGACCCCACCCCCTGAGGCTTAAAAAAAGCTGTATGCGAGCCACGTCCCTGTAGAGGGCTGCCACACGGAAGAGCGCTGAAGAGGTTGAATGTAGTGTATAATTTAAGAGGGGAGAGTGTGTGATTGGGTCTGGCGGAATTTATAGGAGAGGTCGTCGAGGTCAGAGGTGTGTCATGTCACTGCACCAAAAGCAATTTACAGTTAAATTGTTCCCACAATATTTAAATGTTTTTCACATTTTGTGCTAGGTTATATAAAACATATTTAATCTGATGTCGTGAGCACTGAGAAGATCCGGTAAATGACTTAATACAGTCTCAACCTGGTGCTTCACCTTACTTGAAAATATGTATCAAACACAATTATCCTACAGATGCTTGAATATCTAACAGATCAGATGACCTCGTCAAAACTGTTGTAATGTTGGTGATCAAGGAATAAAAGGGACAATGACAATTTCAAATTAGCTGTTGTAATTGGAATAACCACTTTAAATCCTTAAATTGTAGGTGCAGTTAATTCTCCGGGGTTAACCTTTCAATTGTTGCAAATAATACAAAATATAAACCCCTCTATCTCCAACAAGGGCCATTCGTCTTCAAGTGACCCCATATGCAATAACACCGCCAAAGCTTCTTTATCCCTCAACCAGCAAGGCACGATACCCAATCCTATGTTTTACAACGAGGAATATATAGGGGCATGTGCGGTCATCTAGAGCCAAATGTCTCCTATCTAACCAAAGGACAGGTAGATACAGTATTTCAAGCAGGATTTATGGTACGAAATAGCATTAGCTAAAAACCGTCGGGCGGCAGTGATGGCTAAAACACGCATTCTGGTAGCAGAACCCGGCAAGATTGGAAAATTGCCACGACCAGAGGGGAGAGGAAGCAGTAAAAATGACAGTAGATGGGGGTGGCTCACTGATAAACTGAGAACAGCCAATATATCAGACTGCACCTTGTGGCTAGCCCCAATCCGCCCAACACACATCCGCCCAACACACACATATACACAAACACACACACTATTGTATCTATTTATGTATTTAATTTCTTCCCATCCTTATAGTGTCCATCTCTGAGGTGGGGGATCAAAAAGAAGTAGGGGCACCTGGATTTTTTTTTAAAACAATCAACCGTCAGAAACGGTTTCATTCCTTCTTCAATGACCTGAAGTGTGTGAGGGTGGGGGATACTAGGGGGGTGACATATGTGTGGGTCAGGGTGCAGTGGGAGGGGCAGGACAAAGTATTACTGGCCAAAGAGGAGTGGAGTTAATGTTATCACTCATAAGGGACAAGATGCATTTTGTGAGTGCGTGTGTGTGTGTGTGTGAGATAGTGAGGGCAAAGGAGTGTGGAATGATGAGAGAAGGTGTTTGTAAAGGTGCTAGGGTCTATAATTGTCAGTACATGCGTGTGGTATGTGCCTGTTTGTGTTTGCTAGAGACTATTAAGTACTTTTAAAGTGCTTTTCGTAGGCTACAGCATTATCTTCCTAGACAGACAGATAGACAGACAGACACACAGACACACACACAAACACACACACACACACACACACACACACACACACACACACACCCCATCCCACTACCTCAGCCAAACAGCAGCGTCCAAGAAGGTATAAATACTGGCCTGACACTTTAATATCAGGGGACGGCTTGTCCTGGATTAGAAACGTGTAACCCACTACGGAGCTTGACATTGCTGGGATGAAGGTGCTGCAATAGGCAGAGTGAGGAAGGGGGAGAGCTATTACGGAGGGTCTATTTTGATGTATAAGGGCATCTAACATGGGCTGTCGAATAGTGAGAGGCGAGCAGATGTTCAATGTTGCTTTGTGGTCTGCTTACATTGACAAGCAAAATTTTGTCTGTCACATCAATGTGTATCAGACACGCAGGGGCACACACGCACACTTAAAAACAAAAAATACAGGATTACATACTGAAAAATTAATCGCTTTTCTCCTCTCCTTGATCCTGTTGACTGTGCTCCGAACCTGAAAGAAAAGAAAAAAAGAAAGAGCGGGAGAGAAAGAGATAAGTGTATGTGACACTGTGCTCAATGAAACACACTTACAAGAAAATCAATACAAAAAAAATTTCATAGCAAACAACTGTGCAACCGAAGTGTAGAAATAACTAATTTGGAGAGTTAGTTTGCAGGCAATGACAGCTGTGTGTGTGTGTGTGTGTGTGTGTGTTAGTGTGAGTGTACGTGCTTTTGTGCGCGTGTGCCTGTGTGCACGTGTGAGAGGGTGTTCCAGTATGTCCCAGTGGCTAATGGGACTTGAAAGTGACACATAGAGCTGGCAAACTAAGGAGACGACTGCAAGCTATCATCTGTCAGCATAGAGTGCCGGGACCAACAAATGGAGCTATTGGAGGAGAAGGGACCGCCCTAGCAGAACAGATTACATTTTTACACTCCGGATGAAACAGTGTACTGCACACCTTCATTTAACACATGCAATACTAGACAATGAATTTAGAGATTTTGGAGCAATACAGTATGCATGCATACATGTAGTTTTTTAACCAAACGCCAGAACTTCATTTATAATTTACCTGCTTATTAATTAAACCTCCTGGTTTGTTTTTTAGTTTTTTTATTAACAATCTTGGAGATTTTAAAATTAGATAAACAATGAATGAGTTTGAAATATTTAAAGTTAATGCCAAGACCTTTGCTTAGAGAGCAGTAATAACTTTGATGACTTTTGATTATTTAACTGATAAATTTAAAGTGTCAAATTAATCAAATCTTTCTTTTAAATTTATGTTTTGAAATTGAAGCCATCCAAGTAGTTATGATGTGCATATTTTGTAATTAATATCACGGGATAAAAGACAATAATTCAGCATTTTAATTTAATTAATTAACATATGGAAAACATTTTACAGAACTGAATTTAAAAATTTAACTTTAAAGAAATAATGTGCTTGCAACGTTATGGTATCATAGATTTTCTAATCACTAAATAGAAGGTCAACAATTTGGGATAACGGACAAAGTGTTACTAGACATAAAAAAACAACATAATATTCAAAATGTAGGACTCTAAAATAACTTTTGCATTATGTTAAGGATGGTGGATGACTGAAAATATCAGAATGTTCAAAAATATATATTTTTCCAAACAGCAGCCGCTATAAATACATGTATTCCCTGCTAGAAAGTTACAATTTTTTAAATTACAAATAAAGTGTAATGTCTGTTGATTTTGTATGTATGAAAAAAAATGGATAAATAAATAACAGTAGTATTAATTTGATATTGGAACATCTTTATATTCTTTTTAGTATGATCCATTTGCTACTGTAAACAAGTACATGATGAAAACACATACAGAACAGCAGCACCTACTCAGTGTCTTAGTAGTTCAGATAAGTAGGGTCTTCTATGAAAAGCCGGCGGCACTTATGAGGTCCGTATGTGTGTGTGCACATTGTCAGTGTTCACTGTAAATTTGTAGCGGATGGGCACTCATCATTGCAGCCCTTCCCAGCCCAGCCCACCACGTTAGTGAATATGCATTATGGCTTATGGCTTCATTAAGTCGCAGCGTGTTATAAATTATGACACCACACTGAACACACACGCAGTCTCAGAGTCAGCATGTGTATACAGAGGAGGTTTTGCATACATACCAACTTTGAAGGGCCAAATAATGAAGAAAGCCCAAGCCTTTTGACAGGGCAGAATCAACAGCACTAGCATCATGTTTCCAAAACCCTATTATTTCTGACAAGATCCGTAATAGTCCTTCGACGTGGTGCAGATGTTGGAGAGACGCCGTCTTAACCCAATTTAATGGGGAAAGTAAGTTCTGGGGATTTCATTGATATCAAAAGCAGCCGGCGTGCCGAGGCAATTACATGACACAACTTAATTAATCATTTGACAATGAGGGGTAGGGCATTGTTTTAGATGATCGTTATGTGTTTAAGGGGTTTGCGCACACTCAAGGTTCCGCAATGATGCAAAGCGTGGTTCCCCATGTAAATGGGCGCTAAGCGATTACCATATGAAAGCAGCGCGCCCGCAAACACCTGCCGACATCCTTGGAGTTGATGAAAATAAAAGGTCATCAAAGCATAGGATTACAAGGTGACCACCAAGGAAAAGCTAATTGCAATGAATAATGGAAAGCTATCGTCAGGTAATTAGCAATTAAAACACTGCATTTTGAGAGTAATAGCAGCAGACACAGTCTGTCTTCCATGCCTTATTGGTTAAGAACTAATAGCACCTTTGCAACGTTTTTTTCTTCATTTTATAGTGTGTGAAAATGCAATCTAAGGAGGGGTTCCTGTCCCCAGCCATCAAGGCACGTCAGCCTCAATCAATGCAGAAAGAACAAGAACCGCGCTGCTTCACACTGGCTTTTCACTGACACACTGAAAAAAACTTGTTAACTTGTTGTGTTTCTAGGATTCTTCTATTAATATTTCCTTTCAGGTGTCAGGGAGGCTGAAACCTGAAACCAGAGAGAGGTGCTCTGTGTCACACGTTAAGCCAATTAAAGATACAAAACACAAGATGAGCAGGTTGACGGAGAACAAAAGGAGCACCCAAGAAAGATGGTGAGGGTTCAGAAGAAAAAAGAGAAATATGTGATGTGAATAATGGCAACAGGATTTCAGTTTTCAAAACATTAACAAAGGAGTGTGATCTTTTTGAAAACCCGAACATGTACGTGAGCTGCTCCCAGGGTTAAGGGCAACTTCAGTAGAAGAAAAATGTAATCCCAAGCACTTAAAAGCTACTTAAGCAAGAATGCTGTGTTGATTTATTTTACAGTGGAAAATGTCGGCGCACCGCCTATGGCTCAGGGACAGCTTGCCATGCTCTGGAGGAGACACGGATGAAGAAAGGAAAAAAGAAAACGGGAAATAACAAGAGACAAGAAATGCAAATGTTATATACGAGATGTCCTCGTTGATGGCCTGACGAACATAAGGGATGAGAAAGGAAAGTTCAAATAAAAAGAGTCTGGAGAAAAAAAGACATACGAAATACATGTAGAGAGGAGGAGGAGGGAACTAATCTTATACTGACCATTATTTTGGAAGAGCTGGGTAACAAACCGCTGCGTGCATACAGTGACGATGACCTTGTACATTCAGTCAAAGCAACAAGAGGCAAATGAAAACAGGAGGTATTTTTGTATTCATCAGAACTAAAGACTTGTCGAGCATGCTTCATTCCTTCCACAGCGGAACCAAATTGTTAGATTTACTTTAGCATACTGCATTTACAGAATTTAGAGTATTTTATTTTATTTTGCTATTTGTGCTTTTTATAATAACTATTTTGCATGTATCTCCAGAAGACATAACATGTGTCAAATGCTAGTTTGAAAACAGACTTCTGCTATGGTATTTCAATGACTTGCCAGTAACTTTCAAGATTATTACCATTTCCTATCCAAAGGCTGGGAAAATATGCACGTGGCAGGTAGATTTGGTCCACACACCAGCCAAACAACAATGGTAATCTATTGAGTGGCTGGTAAAATTTAACATTCACTACCCATTTGGCTAGTGGACAAAAAAGTAAATTTTAAACCTCCTTTTTGGATATCCACTTTCTCCTTAAGTCAGGAGTGGGAAGTGTGTAAGAATGAGAAATAGTGAAATAGTGTATTTGACGAAGACTCAGATGCAGTAACACATGCACATCTAAAGTTAACCCTATTTACATTTTTGAACCACATTTGACCAAGAGTGATTTTCATGACTTGAGTCTAATCCAATAAATCGCATCTCTCTGTCTTCCGCCACTCAACCACCCTCCACCCCTATACAGATACGGTGTATCTAAATGGTAATAAAACAGCATCTCAATACAATATATCCTTCTTCATTGCATATTGTTGGTTGCATATTGTTTTTCTTTTTTTGTCCTACTACGGTTACTGCTTGAGGCCCCGCAATGCCCTGGCCAGCAGCTCTGTCAGGATGCTAAATGGAGGGCCGTGAGTTAAAAAACTTAAAGAGGCAGTGAAATATTAGGCAATGTGGGTGAGGAATGAGTGGCTGAGAACCGCGGCGTGTCAGTGTTTAATGGTCGGACTCAGATGCATATAAGTTAGTCCAAGCATGAAGGGCAGTGGGACGCTCGCGTGGAAACGATGTGATGTCCCCTCCCCTCCTCCCATCCACAGATGCACGTTCTTGCTTGCTCTCTCTCACTCTCTCACTCTCTCTCTCTCTCTCACACACACACACACACACACACACACACACACACACACACACACACACACACACACACACACACACACACACACACACACACACACACACACACACACACACACACACACACACACACACACACACACACACACACACACACACACACACACAGCTTTTAAGCAAGGAGCCCATCAGAAACTTGTCATTTCTCTCATTCACTCCGACAGCCTTGAGACACAATGCAGACTTACCTCTGTGTTGTACACCCCATATATCAGGAAGATGAACAGGCCCTGCAAACAGACAAAGAAAGAGCGAGAGAAAGAGCGAAAGAGAGAGAGAGAGAGAGAGAGAGAGAGAGAGGAGGACAAAGTTGTTACAGTTGTTTTCTCTCTTATCCTCTAGTAAAAAACAAAAGATGAAAAGTAATGAGTGGAGCGACATGTTCGAGTTATGATCGAGTTGATTCATACTTTCCTGTCTTCTCAGAGCTGAAGTAGACTGTAGTGAAAAGTGCAAAGAGAAGAAGCAGGACTTGAAAGAGTCCAAACTGGGCCACATCTTACAGCTTGCTTTTGTTTCTTCAACAATACTCGCGCTTCTCATTCCAGCCCCCACTAAGCCATCATAGGGTCAAACCAAAGGAGCGCGAGAAAGAGAGCAATTCAGGCCTGACGAGACTATTAAGGAAAACTATTGGAGGAAAGCAGAGAAACAGAGGAAGCTTAATGAAAAAATGACACATAAAACAAGATATTTCACGTTCAAAAAACTCCATGGCTAGTACCTATGGCCCAAGAATGCCATGCCCTTTAGTGCATAAAGACTGCACTTTTGGTCAAAGAAAAACAGCTATTTTTCATTCCAATCCATAGTGGCATCTATTGAATGTACAAGCTGTGTATTGGCCTTTGAGCCATAATGTAATACCGTTGCCTCAATGGAAACAGTGAGAAAAACATTCTCAGAGTATCGATTGAATTGTGCCACAAAAGATGTACCGAGAAAAAAGAAAAGGCAGATAACATCCTATAAATTTTCAAGGCTGATAGACACAGTGGGTCTGGCTCACACACAAAAAACTTTTAAAAGTACATCTCTCCCCTTTCACTGCTCCGAGTGTGTCTGTGTTGCTTCATCTTTAAACGAAGGTAAGGACACATTCTGAGGACAGGCAGACACAACCTGGTCAATACATCAATCAAGTCGAGTTTGGAGCATCCAATTTTTGCCAGTGGGAGATCTCGATGCATCACCATTGACAACATGATTTCGGGGCCCATTCGGAGTGACAGGCCAACGATGGCGACGGTGACGACCTCCAGCCCAAGCTACTGCCCATTCACCTTCTACTGGCTGCTCTCCTGTCCTCCAGGGACTGAATTGCTCTGTCTGTCGGGCTGTCAGGTGACATCTTGGGACATCAATCCTACTTAAAACTGACAATTCTGCTTGTCTCTGACATGTTGAAAACAGCAAGCATAACAAGGGATCTCAAGCTGAGACCTGCAAGTGTATCTCTAAACTTCTTACTTTCAATTGCATGTAATGTTGGCTACAATCTAATAAAGTACAGGATGTCATTTATTTAAGACTAAATAGTTTTGCTGCTCCATAGTACAATAAGACCACAATATGTTTTCGTTTACCAACACCAGGAATTGCACAAGTACTACTAATGCTGAGAACTTCTTAGTCATACTCAGCAATAACTCACATTTCACAGTTGTTGGGTTTGCTTACTGCATGCTACGGCCCGACTTGCTCTTTTTTCGAATACATCATCTTTAGAAATAGAGCCTACTACATCACGTCTTTAAACAAACCCCTAGCTGCCGTCGAGGAAGCTGCCACTTTTGTATTTTTGTGTATTTATGTGATATTGCAGAAAACCCCACATCACCAACAACTTCTAACAAAACCCTCCTGATAAAAGAAGTGCTACCAATGGAGTGCCATATTTATAAGAGTGTTTATGTTTTACTTTGGTCAATAAAAACGTTTACAAAAAGGAGTTGGGCCCCCTACATTGAAATACCTAAATCATTTCAAATTTCATTTTACGTTAGTTAATGCAACTACAGTCAAATCTATAATGTCCATTGACAGTTTTTCAAACACAATCACAAGTATTAGTGTTAATCATAACATACAGTTGTGTCAAATACTCTTTTCACAGACATAAACACTCATAAACTCGTACACATGCATGTACACATGCGCACACACATACAATAACAAGCAGTGGGTGGTTAATTTGCAAACACATACCCTATTGTATTGCATTAGAATTGCAATTTTAAACTCATTGTTGCAATTTGATTATCATGTTTTTGATCATTCCTCTTATTTGTAATTAATCTTTTGTTGTGTAGTGAACAAAGTGGGGAGAACACACTGTGCACATTAGGAAAAATGATCTATTAAAATATAATTGAGTTAAAAATAAGTGGCAGCACAACTATAATGATGGATTGTTTAAAATGTTAATTCATTAATATTCCCACTAAAAACAAACAAAGACAAAAAATGGGGCGAATTATTTAAATGCATGTGCACTTTTCTAAACTCAGTCCCTTTTCTTTTGAACTCAGCGGCAAATGCTACAAATTTATGCAAAGAATGAATGCAGTTGCTTTCAAAGTATTGCTCTACTGTACATCAAACAGGGGAGAATAAATTAATTAGCATCGAGCTAATTAGGGAACAATTGTGTGTTTAAAAGTTAAAGCCAAAAAACACTTTGACCAAAAGCATTATTACCCCAGAAAGCTGCATATGCTGCAATGCAAGACAGAAAATAGCATTTGTTTAAATGGGAATGCAGAAAGAACTAATCAAAGTCAGAGATCGATTTAGTTACAAGAATTTATTTAATTCACTTAAACCCTTGTACTGTTTACTACTGGCTGTTTACAATGCTGACAACCTCCTTTTGGAAGTTTACCACATTTGACCTCTCCTGTCCTGTAACTCGCTCCTCCTTAAAGATTCAACTAAGTGTATTAAATGTTTGAGGCAATCCATCAACCACTGTAATACTGTAAAATACTAGTAATAAAAGTGTTATGCCAGGGTTTGTGTAAATGTGCCTATTTAATAGCTTCAATGTATGTGTAAATGAAAATTTTAAATTCTTATTTTCCGCAAATGTCAAAAGCTACAGATCTTCGGCAAACAACAATGTTCTTATACTCTCTTTTATTGTTATGTACTGTAAAAATGCAGTTTAAATTTCCACTCTGAGCTAACGGAATCAGTTGCAGAGTAGAATTGATCGGGGCCTTTCACATACAGTATATGTATTATATAGTACTATATAATACTATATAGGTACTATATAGTAGTCATGTAATTTTAAGAGGTGACAGAATGATTGGGCCTGTAGGAGTTCTGTGTTTAGCTGAAGGGTACTATTCAGACTACTAGGCTGTTGATGTATGTACCTGTAGCTGCCAGGATCAAGTATGTGAACGTTCACTTACATCACAACCAACATAAAATGGGCAGCATATGATTTCACATATATATATATATATATACACACACACACACACACACACACACACACACACACACACACACACACACACACACACACACACACACACACACACACACACACACACACACACACACACACACACACACACACAAACAAACAAACAAACAAACAAACAAACAAACAAACAAACAAACAAACAAACAAACAAACAAACACACACACACACACACATACTTTTTTTTAAGCACATGGATCATTTCTCCAATAACTTGCAGGGTGTACACAATTTTCTAAAGAATGAAGATAAGAAAAAAAGTCAAGACAATCTCCTCTCCTTTTGGTTGTTTCCTGTATCTGATACTCTGGCCAAAAAAAAAAAAAAAAAGGACTCAGGAAAAGTATCAGGACTCAGAGACCTCATCATTGCATATGCCCAGCAGTCACTCAAACCTCCATGACAAGCTTGTCTGTGGACAATGACAGATCCTATAAAATCACGTACATCAGTCCCAATTTTCCACTGCACATTTCCCTCATTTTTACAGTGAGTTCAGTGTAAATTCATTTCAGTTCCTTAGTAATTTGGGGAGCTCACCAGCTGCCCGGCTTTATACATGCTCCTACTGACAATCCAATGCTGTACAAAGACTAACAAATGCACATCCACAAGTGAAAGTCTTTCTGTGTTATTAATGACAACAAAATCTCAGTGAACAATGCCTTTATCTTAACCCCCCTTCCTTACCTTAATGCACTGGATTTCCTCATCTACATCAACCTGCCAAATGTGTGAAGTTAAGCAGCGCAGCACTGGTAAGTAAAAATCTCAGAAAACAATTTGTCATGTTTTCCTTGGAAAACAAAATGTTAATGTAAAATGTGAAAACGAATGATGAAGGATGGAGTTTCTTGGCAAGGAGAGAACGACCAACAGGGCAGCTTTCTCTTCCATCTACGTCCGCTTATCCGGGATCGGGTCGTGGGGGGGGGAGCGGCCCTTGCAGGGGACCTTAAACTTCCCTTTCCCGAGCCACATTAACCAGCTGGGGGAAGCATTCTCAGGCCAGGTTGGAGGTATAATCCCTCCACCTAGTCCAGGGTCTTCCTCGATGCCCAGCTGGACGTGCCTGGAACACATACTTAGGGAGGCGCCCAGG
Source organism: Etheostoma cragini (assembly GCF_013103735.1). Classification (NCBI taxonomy): domain Eukaryota; kingdom Metazoa; phylum Chordata; class Actinopteri; order Perciformes; family Percidae; genus Etheostoma; species Etheostoma cragini. Next base: position 10,482,492 of record NC_048415.1, on the reverse strand, counting down.
AGCTATCCTTGCCAGATGCCCGAACCACCTCAACTGGCTCCTTTCGGTGCAAAGGAGCAGCGGCTCTAATCCGAGCTCCTCACGGATGACTGTGATTCTCACTCCTTCTCTAAGGGAGATGCTAGCCCCCCTCCAGAGGAAACCCATTTTGGCCGCTTGTACCCTGGATCTCGTTCTTTCGGTCATGACCCGGCCTTCATGACCATAGGTCAGGGTAGAAAAGAAAACTGACCGGTAGATGGAGCTTTGCCTTCTCAGATCTCTGTTTGTCACATCTGTGTGATATATTGAATGTAATACCGCACCTGCTCGTTCGATTCTCCGACCAATCTCCTGCTCCATTGTCCCCTCACTTGTAAACAAGACCCCAAGGTATTTAAACTCCTTCACTTGGGGTAAGGACTCATTCCGTAACTGGAGAAGACACTCCATCGGTTTCTTGCTGAAAACCATGGCCTTAGATTTAGAGGTGCTGATCCTCATCCCAGCTACTTCACATTTGGCTGCAAACTGATCCAGTAAGCGCTGGAGGTCATAGGCCGATGACGCCATCAGGACCACATTATCCGCAAAAAGCAGTGATGAGATCCCCGGCCCATTGAACTGCAACCCCTCCCCACCCCGACTACACCTCGAAATCCTGTCCATAAATACTACCAACAGGATTGGTGACAAAACACAGCCCTGGCAGAGGCCAACCCTCACCTGAAACGAGTCTGGCTTACTGCAGAGTACCCGGACACAGCTCTCGCTTTGGTCATACAGGGATCGGATGGCCCTGAGTAGGGACCCCTTCACCCCATACTCAATTCTCCAGATCCAAAAAACACATGTAGACCGGATGGGCCTACTCCCGGGCTCCCTCCAAGATCCTTGCGAGAGAGAAGATATGACTATTGGCCAAACCCTCCTATCCAGCACTTTGGAGTAGACTTTACCGGGGATGCTGAGAAGTGTGATACCCCTGTAATTGGCACACACCCTATGGTCCCCCTATTTGAAGAGGAGAACTACCACCCCACTTTGCCACTCCTTAGGCACAGTCCCAGACTTCAACGCAATGTTGAAAAGGCATGTCAACCAAGACAGTCCCTCCACACCCAGAAATGTTAGTATTTCTGGAAGGATCTCATCAATCCCCGGGGCTTTGCCACTGTGGAGTTTAACTACCTCAGCAACTTCCACCAGGGAAATTGACGACAATCCCCCATCATAAACAATTTTAAAATCAATCATTGACCTTTGGCCTAGGGTGCTCTGGTACCAAGTCCACTTATGAGCATCCCTGTGTTTGAACATGGTGTTTGTTATAGACAATCCATGACAAGCACAGAAGTCAACAGACACCAACAGACAACCACTCTGGTTTAATTCAGGGAAGCCGTTCCTCCCAATCACGCCTCTCCATGTATCATCACCATTGCCTACGTGAGCGTTGAAATCTCCCAGCAGAACTATGGAGTCCCCCACTGGAGCCCCATATAGGACTCCATTCAAGGTCTCCAATAAGGGAATACTCCTAACTCGTTTGGTGCATATGGACAAACCACAGTCAGAGTTCCCCCCCACCAAAACCCTCTCATCCACCGGGGTAAACTCCAACATAGCGGCACTCAGCCGGGGGCTTGTGAGTCTCCCCAAAACTGCCCGGGGCCTCCAACCCTTAAAAGAGTCCAACCCCTATCCCGGAGTATGGTTCCAGAGCCAAGACTGGGCTTAGAGGTAAGCCCCACCAGATCCAACTGGTAGTGCTCCACCTCCAGCTTCCTCCCCCACAAAGAGATGACATTCCACGTCCCCAGAGCAAGCCTCTGGCGCCTGGGTCTGGCCCGTTGAGGCCCCTGACCTTCACCGCCACCCATGTGGCAGCGCACCCACCCCCAGCAGTTCATCCCACAGGTGGTGGGCCCATGGGATGGAGAGAGAGTTCTTTTTTTCGGGCTGTACCCACCCGGGCTCCGTGGTAAACCAGCCACATCAGAGGCTCGCTGAGAAACCCTCCCTCTGGACGAGACTTCCTTCGGGCAGAATCACTTCTTCTCTTCCTCGTTCAGTCATAGCGTTTTTTAAACCCTTCTTTGCCTGGCCCCTCACCTGAGACCACTTTGCCATGGTATACTCTTCCAGGAGCACAAAGTTCCAAACAACACATTTCTCAAGTTCACAGGGACACACAAACCTTGTCACCACGGTAAGGTGATTGTTCTCAGAGAAAGCTTTCTCTTTCTTTCTTTTAATACATAATACTGCTGTTAGCTTGGAGCTTATTATTTTGTTTGGTAAGTACAATAGATGTTTTAAGGATATTTCAATACAGTTAGCCATAATGGCCATTTCAGGTGGCTACTTTCTGTGTTTACTTTCATTCAGACTCAGTGACAAGCATTTGAGTGCTTGGTTCACATCTCTACAACGAAGGTGGCAAGTGCAAAAGTCACTCCAATGACTAAACACAATGTAATAAATACATCAGCTCCACTAATCAAAATAAATATTACACTAGTGTCAAGCTTGTAGCCAGCTGTAGTCAGATCCAATAAGATGTCTTAAATGTAAATCCAATATTAAAGTTTTTATTTTTTATTTTTTGAATTTCTACAAAAGGGCTGCCCAGTAGCTTACCTGGTAAAGTGTGTGCCACATATCCTACCGCAGCAGGCTGGGTTCAACTCAGAACTGCAGCGGCTCTTTGCTGTCAATCATCAGCTATACTGTCTCATAAAGTCAAGAAAATGTTGTTTTTCATGTCCCTGTAGCATAACTGACTTAAATTTGGTCATTAATCATTAATATGATTTGGTTAGCAGAAAGGCATATCTATATGATTTGTAGAAAATGTGTCAACACTTTCAAAAAAGACAGGCATGGTCTCAAGCAAAAAAACAAACTTCATGCTTTACATTGACTTTTATGGGGAATAAATTCTGCCTTTAAAAACATACAATGTCAGAAATTTGTCATAGAGTCATTTAGGCAAGTCTATCATATCAACACCGAAACTAAAAACCATGTTTAAAAAGAATCTTTCCTCTACTGGTATGGCACAAGGTAAAACGTTCCATGTTTAAAGAAAACCATAAATGAGTATTCATTACTTTTATGAGTTATTGTAAACCAGGTGTTCCAGTTTTTAGGAGAATTTCAGGCACTGTCATTGCTCAATGTCAAAAATGATTTATACTTGTCTAACCAGATATCAAAAATAAAAATAGATATACTTTTCACAAATGACATCTTCCAATTGGGCCGACAGCTTTCTCTTAAGGAGCTGAAGACCGCAACCTCCACATCCTTTTAGAGAATTCCATCTTTCAGTGTCAACCATTGCCAAAAATGAGAGCTATTTGAACAAGTTGAACCCAACGTCAAATATCCCAGCCTTAATTCAAACACATAGAGACACTTTTCACAAATAGAGCTATCTGCATCCCCACTTGACAAAAAAAATGGTTGGAAAAATTCTACACTCACACCTGGTAATCATTACAGAAATAAGAGACAGAAGAGGTTAAAAAGCTGTGAAGAGGGGGGGGGGGGGGGAATTCACACTTCTGCGTTGGGGCTTGCTAATGTCTCTGACCCGTCCACGCATAAACAGTTTAATTAACATGTATACATAACTTTCACTTTAACTGCTCATGGCATGTCAAATCAAAGTGTCTGTCAAAGCTGTGAAACAGAGAGTTGATACTTTGCAGGTCCTCATTTCAAATCCAGCTCTGTGTAACTGCTCCAGCTGGCCAGAGAAGCTGGCAATAAGACATGAAGGCAGACAGACAGACAGGCAGGTAGACGGGCAGCCTGCCACTCTGTCAGTTTGATGAGATAAACACCTCCCAATAAAAGCTTTGTAACCCCAGTTAAGTTTTGCACAACTCAGGCGGGAATCAAGACAGTTTGATGTTTTCAGTGGAAAAACTAAATACTAACCAAACAATAATGCCTAAGTGCAGCTATCGGTGTTCTACTGGTGCAGATGTAACGCGTATTATACATTATACGTTAATGTATAACAAACCAATTTAGTAAACCCATTCGCATAACAAGGAATTTAAAAAAGTGAGTCATTTCTATAGCTAAACTGCAAACTCATCTTTGATATATGTCTAATTTGAATACTAATACGTATAAATTAAAGTTTACATTTCTGGAAAATTTGCCACAATAAATACAATACCGAAAAACTGAAATGGCCTGCTAAACAATGCATATGCCATAATTTCCATCCATTATTATTAAACTCTTTATTTGCTTCTCTTCACAACGGAGCATTACAGTACACAGTCTATAAGAGTGGGGATGGGGTCAAAGTTTTCTTCTTGTTTCTATCCTACTATTAGGGAAAGCAGATCAGTTGTTCCCTGAGACAAGCTATTAGGACTCTCCCTGTTTCTTTCCCACACACATATCCAGTCAGTTGGGCTGTCACATTGAAGAGGGGACCCCCAAGCCAGCTTGTCTCTACATAGCTACAGAGGAAAACCGAGTGTGTGTACACACACACAAACACACACACACACACACACACACACACACACACACACACACACACACACACACAAATAGGCACACACTGAGGCCGGCAGCAACACCAGTACTGGTGTGTGATGGCTCAGGAGAGGAGGGAGAGTTATTAGCTTAGCCCTGAACCACCTACTTAATATAGGGGCCGGCGGTGATTGCTAACAGAGCCTGGCAGAGGTGACAGCTTTTGGCCCTGCTTGAGGAAATCCAATTGAAAAGCAGCCAAGAGGAACAACAACCCCGAAACAGATGTTGCTTGCTACCACCAGCGCAACTTGGATACACACAACACAGTGGCAACAAACCACGATGGCAAATCTGACACACACAAACATACCCACAGAGGACACAGAGTGGAAGGAACACACACACACACACACACACACACATAATGTAGGGCCATACGAAACAGTAAATAACCGCACGGACAAGGGCATCATCAGGGGAAAAGGGATCACCAGAAATAACCAAAAACTCATACGTTGTACACAATGCACAATGCAAGTAATGATTTGTAAAGCTCACTTTTGGTGCTGTTCCCAGTTATTGCGTTGCAATTGGCATTTGAATAATGAATATATCTGACTTTCACCCTAATTGTTGTATTATTATTGTTGTTTTAATAAAATAAATAACAAATAAAATGAGCTCTAAGGTCCGTCCTGAAGAGAATTTCTATCAGTGATGTCAGTCTGACCACGGTTGCATGAAATTGGTTACCATTGCAGTATTTAACAGATAAGAATACCACAATATGTTAAAAAATAAATTACATTAAATAATATCGTCGTACACATAAAATCTTTAATTAAAATAAAACATCATCCCCAAAAAATAAAACACACCCAACAAGCAACACACAAACACGGAGCATACATGCGGAGCTCCCTCCAGTTAGAACGTGATTTAAGGATCCATAAATGTTTTTAATCCAAGGTTATTTTTTTTTGCAGTGGAGCACAAAACACTATGGCAGCTAAACCAGAAATAGAATTAAGAGGAAAATTACTTATAAAAATACAAATACTGAAAAAATAAAGATAGAAAGAACAGGCAAAAGTTTGTAAGTCTCGTAACACACACACACACACACACACACACACACACACACACACACACACACACACACACACACAGAATACACCGACCCAAACATCCATACACCTATCCCTCTTTTCTTTTTTTAACATCTCTGGCAGGGCATTTCAATGAAAACATAACACACAGGCCCTCAAATCATTACAGCTCCTTTTCCAATATTAATTGAGTTTGGCAAGGCTGACCATGCCTCAGTCATAATAACATTCATTTATTTTTTTCTATTGCTGCTACCGCAAAAGAGCAAGGAAGAGAGAGGGGAGAGGGAGAGAAAGATATAGAGAGTGAGGGGGAAAAATGGGCTAAAATCAATTCTGACATATTTTTATTGCCAGTCGATGACAAATGATGGCACGTTTGCCATTGCTCTGGCATTGTGTCAGTGTATGTCATATCGATTTTACATCAGACAGACAAATGATATTGATGAAGAGCAAGTAACAGATGAACACTCCATTTTACTTGTTTTAACGTTTAAATAAACCAGAATGACGACGGAGTGAAGGGTTGACTGTGTAGCGGATCTTTCCATTTGCTAATAGACATGATTTTTTTTTTTTTATTTCTTTCTTTTAAAATGAACTTGCCGTTTATACAAACCGGGCCTGTTGGGAGTGGGTATCTACACCCTGAACCTGAACACACTGCACACATGTGGTAATGTAATGGCAGGGTGGTAAAGAGAGCACGAGAAAGAGAGTGAACTGTAAACAAACTAGCTTTTAAACAAGACAATTTAGGATTGCGTGTCTTAGGCGCCAAGCAAAACACAGCCATGGAAAACTGATACAAACTTGTAACACATGGGTCAAAGCATGAGACTTTGAACTGGTGAGGAAAAGTACGCTGCGAGTGCAGAGAGCTGTTTAATTAAAAATACTTAGGTATCCAACAGGCCTTTTTGTGGTGGCCGCTTGTCAAATTGTATGTGATCCCACTGTCAATCTCCGAGAGTTTTCTAGTTTTCCACTGGGTGAGAGGAAAAGATGTTGAAAGAGAAAGTCCTGAGACACAGCAGCTGGGGACTTGGTTTGGTTCATAGGAACTGTACACTTGGACACACACATGCTCAGTTCTAAGGTGCTCGGGTTGCTGACACATACAACATATGTATACTGTATATACACGTAGATATCTACACACAGACAAACAGATATGTACAGTACAATAAAATGTTAAGCTATATTAATATAAATTGATCCACAAAAACTTCCAGCCTACACACTACGCACTAATGATATAAGCACACACAAGCGCGCACACAAGCACGCACACAAACACACCCACACACACAATATCCATTGTACACACTCCCTTGCACCTACACTTACACACATTCAGACACAGTTGCATATGCACAGGCAACACACACGTGAAGAGTCATACTTTTTCTGAGGATGAGCAGTGGATCATTCCTAACTTATGAAGGAATGATCCATTTGTCCATTTGTAAACCTTCAAGATACCATTTAAAATGCTTCAGTGCAGCATATTTTGCAATAGTCAATTTGCAGTCTATGATCAGTGTGCAGAAATTACATAATTTAAGACAACTTTCATTGTTTACTTTGCACTACAGTACACAGTGGAATGCACATTGCATGTGCCCAGCTAAGGGTACATAAGCAGTGCTGAAGCAACATTAAATGTACTGTAGCATCAAACAGTATGAGAAAAAAATGGTTGAGGACAAATTAAATGAAGGCGATGCTAATTTTGATATGAGGCTATTCATTTGGGAATTTAAGGTGACTTATATTAACAGAGAGCTGCTAGCCTGTTGCTTACACTGATGAGAGGCTGTATACAGGCTTGTAATACATTTGTGACGTATGGTATTGTCAACCGCATTTTCTTCACCTGGCAGCAAGGACATTCGCAGGGAAGGCATAATGCACACTATCCCCCCCAATATCAACGCTTGCACAAGCACCCTCACAGGCTTTCCACCTGCATTCTTAAGCATGCACAATCAAGCCGAAGGTACATTTTTGAGAATTTAAACACGGATTTATGTGGTGATGAGTAAGTATATTTCCACTACGCTACCTGTATACCAACAGAACCTTAGCTAACAATTTGTCTATGCAAGCGTGCATAACGTGTGGAAACAAATATGTTGCACAAAGTTTTGCTTAAAATGTATACGATTTGCTCAGGGAACAATGTAATGTTCACCTTTTGTCCATTCTTTTTGAGAAGGTGTGCAATGTGTCATCATTCATATGCATACATTCATAGGCATAAAAACAAATTTAAAATCACCTGACAGATATATGTGTGCGCACACACACAGTAACGTTTGAACAGAACGCCTAAAATTGCACCGCTGACAAGACTGTGTTGCAGTGCCCTTGACTAACAATGACAAATGGATGCAATATGCAAAAACTGAACAAGTCGCTTTTGGGCACAAAAACAGGAAAAGATTGCTCCAGGTACCGTTAAGGGATGCATTTGCTTTCCTGTATCCCGGCATAGGTGAACCTAGCTGAGGTTAATGGTTTGTGTCAAGATCAAGAAGGGTGTGGGTTAGTGTGTGTGATGTGTGTCCATTAAGTTGTGAGTGAGGAGAAAGAAAGAGAGAGTATATTTCGCTTATTTAGTGGTGTGGATTGTCAATGGGTGAGTCTTGTGATACATTATGTTGCTCTTACTGTGACCTTATATGTGTTAGGAATGTAAATGATTACAGATTAATTATTTGGATATGAAGAAATTATGCACTTTAAACCTTTTTTTTATAAACTGAATGGCAAAAAAAAAAATGTAATAGAGAGAAAAGAAATATGTACAATATGGTTGCAAACGGGAAGATCTTATTAATTTTATTGGATCCCGTTTGCATTGAACTATGGATTACACATTTAATGTTCATCAATTTAAAAGATAATTTTGTCTCAGTTTGTCATAAAACTGTTGAAGTATTAGACTGTGAGAATATGTTATTAGAAAGACTACACACTACAAATTTGCATGGGTAAAGTCTCGCTAAAACTACAATGCCTGTGTGTTTCGTACCGGAATGTAAAATTACTCACACAAGCAACGGATCTTGCTCGTTCTTTCACTTCTCGGCTGATAAAGCTTTTCTGGATAAAACACTTCAGGTAAGATAACGTTACATTTGTTGTGGAACATAGCGGAGCAAGCTAGCTAGCAAGCAAGCCAAGTATTCACTAAGGTGACGTAAATTGTGGGAGACGAGATATTGAGTGTCAGCGTCAGTTCTGGCGGGGCAAGTAGTCAAGACGCTGCAAACGCTAATGGCCAACAACACTTTCTCATCAGCTGATCTGCTCCAGCTGACCTGCACCAGCTGATCGGCATCAACTGACGTGCATCAGCGCATCAGCTGGTCAACTCCCCTTTCTGCTTAATGCCTATGCTCAAACAGGGTGCCTTAGAGAGCAGCTCACTGTTTCTGGTCAAAATAATTTCCCAAACACAAATATCTTCAAAACACCCTGAACCAAAAGTCAAAATGCAAGTATAAAGTTTCCTACAATTAAAATATATATATATATATATATATATATATGTATGTGTGTGTTGTGCATACATGCAGTTTGTATACTATGTGTACTGTATATATATTGTTTGTGTGTATGCTTGTTTTGGGCATCGCTGCGCCATGGAGTGGAGTTAGGTTGGCATGGAAAGTTGTGCATAACTGTATAAAGAACTTTCATCTGGGTATTTTTATGAAATGCAGTAAAAATATATATGTGTACTGTTTCTATAATTAAAATTGATTTAAATAAGTCAGAAAGCAAACTAAAAGGTAAATGTTAGCTTAGATGACTCCACTGAAAGGAAACAGAAGTCTTATAATGTACAAAAATGTACAATTTAAAAGGAGGATCTAAAATAACCTCGTCTCTGTATACGACTGTGAGAGAATAAGATTTGGCTCACACTATTTGTGATTCCATTTCTGTGTTTGTATATACATGCCTTAATAAACCCACTTCTGTGTGTATCCATGTATTTGTGTATGTGCGTGTGTACATGAGTGTGTGCGTATGCGTACATGTATGCTACAGCACCACCATGGAGGCAGGGTGTATCCATCATAATAAACCGGCAGACTCGGCAACTGTCACATGCAATCACACTTCACTACGGTTCGCAGGACTTCAAAGTGAAAATGAATGGTAGTTCATCGACATGAAGACTTCATATATCTTCGGGTTTTTTTTTAAAGCTTTTTCGCTTTTATTTTTTGGAGGAGACTCTTTTCTCCCAGCCCCCTTTTGTTGTGAGGATAGTTTTGTCACTGTCTGAAACGCATGGTGGGACACATGGGTTTTGAAAAGAAAATTAAAATTCTTTTACTTCCATCATTTTCTATCAGGCAATTTAAAATCCCTAACCCTCAGGTTTTCACTCCAATCAGACAGAGTTTGATTGGAGAGAATTGGGATTCGCTTTCCCCACATTTCCACTCACAGTTATATATGAAAGATCACATTTACATATAGGTTAGAGAGTGTATGAGGGAAGTTGTGGTGGCCGTAGAGCAGCGTTAGACAAAATTAGTCAAGATACTTATCAACTTCTTTTGACATGTTTTAGCAAAGAATTTCCTTTCAAAGGTTTGACAGAAACAGAGCAACATGGGCATCAAAGTGAAATCATAGATTCACCACCTGTTGATTTCAAATCCAATGTTTGTTTTTTAAGACAGTTTCATTTTTTGCAAATATGCATCTCTATGGCTAGCAGTATTTTTGACTTCTCTGTGATGTTGCGCTTGACTATTAATGTACAATTGGATTTTGTGAGCTTGTGGACTGAGAGTGGATGCCCATGATTAAAAGAAAAAACAAAAAAACAGGTGTTAAAACCAGCAAACCAGAACTGAAGCTTTGTTGTGTAAATATATGCAAAGACAATAAAGAGCTACCCATCCATCTAATAAAATGAAAGATAGACAGATGATAAACCAAAACCTAGGGAAGGCAAAAACTTGACTATTGTTTCCACTGAGAGAGGCCTCAAAATAAAAACAATTTCACATTACAGGAAGTACTTTGATATGTTGTAAATAGTCAAAATACATTTAATTATGCTTTAAATATTTCCCAAAGAAAAAGGCCCTATTCAATTTCAATTAAGTGTAATAGTCGTACATCCAATAAATCATGCCTTGATGGTAACGCAGATTAATGACAGTAAAACCCCTTTTAAGATTGAAGTCTACATGGCATTAAGCTATAATTGAACATGGCAAGTGTTAAATGTGATAATCATCAAATTTGTAACCACTAGAAAGTCAAATGAGCCATAATAATGCCAATGCTGCAGCTGCTGCAGCTCTCTCGCACCACAGTTAGGCTTGCCTTTAATCTAGTAATGACTCTGAAATGACACTGTGCTTTAAAAAAAACTATGGAAAGGATTTAGGTCTCTCTACATCACTCCCTCTCTCTCTGCCCTGGCCCAGGCCCTGCTCTCACTCTCCAAACTGTTTGATTGGCACATGCTTTCACTTAATGAGGGACAATTACTAAGGAAAACAAGTGGGAGACCACATCTGCTCAGTGTAAAAAGAAGCCCAGGCCTGGTGCGATCTGTCAGATGGGGCTTTCAGGTTGTGTGTGTGAATGTTTAACCCACCTTCAGCTGCCTCCCAGTCCAACACAAACCCACCAGGACCCTCCCTGCACCCTGGCCCGACAAGAAGCAGATTAACAGGAATCAGCATGTGGCTATAAACACTTACAGGGAAGAGTGTATATTTGTGCACTGACACGCATGGGAAATGACCTAGGGTATCTGTCGGGGACAAGCCAGGGGCCACAGCAGGAAGGGCAAGAGGCCAGTAGGGATGATCAACATCAACATCCCAATCAGTGTCCTGCTGCCAGAGCTGTTGTTCCCCAGCTCCCATCGCCACTGTTTTGTTTACTTTCACACAATGCTGTGATGGCAGTAAAATACACAGGTAGCCGCCCTGCTCCCCAGACACCTCCACACAAATCATCTCTGAATAGGATTTACATTGTGCTTAAAAGTCTCCTAGTCTAAAAGTCTGCCCATGTTTACAGGTAGTGCCTTGATTATTGTCCACTAGTACCGTAAATCAAAGTTTTAAAGTGGGCTGTGTCATGTTTAAATGGAGTTAATGACACAAATAAATGTTGCTTGACTGGTAAAATGACAAGTTATTGCATTTTCAAATAGATTTTAATTCCTAACCTTCTTCAGAAATTAACACATTTGAGTTTGATAGTTACATACTGTACACACAACAATTATTTTGCAAACTATCAATCAGGATTTCAAATTGTGTCCAGTCTATAGGTGAGGTCTTAATTTAATGCTTGATGCTTTTAAAAGATGCTTCTAAACAAAGATGATATTTCACATTTTCCTCACTTAACCTATCCAACATTCCACCTTTTCATTCATGAATAGGCATGAAAGTGAAAATAAATAAATCAAATGTATCCGTCACTTAGACAGCAATTTTATCTCATTTGTTTTGCCAGCTTTGTTTTAGGCGGGTCCAAAGTCAGCGATTAAATAAGTACATTTGTACTACAAGTCTTTATATTTATATCATACATTTCTATATGTACAGTAACACATTTATCACACTTTTTCAGTCTAAAAATGCATAATTTAGTAGAGAACTGATCTAACTGCCATCTGACAAAGCCTAAATAACGTTATTATTAAGTGTATATTAATTTGTTCCTTCAATAACTAGTCATTTGTTTCAAGCATATCTTATTTTAAACATCTAATATTATTTTGTATTTTCAAAAGTGGTAGATGCTATGATAAAAGAATAAACATAAAAATGGAGTAATATTAGATTTAGGAACAGTAGACCTTCACTTAATGGGGATAAATTCAGCTGCTTTGCCCATGGCAAGCATGTGCTAAGTTAAACTACACTGCCTCTCTCATTTTACAAACCATTTGGTAAGACAATTACCAATTTATTATTCTAACTTGATATACAGTTGCAGAACACAATCACATTTTCTATTTTTCTATTCTATTTTACATTTTTACATATTCTATTGGAATAATTTCAAAGAGAGAGAGACAGCAGCATTTATTTGCTTTAATCTTAATTCAGCAAAAACAAAATGGGTCACTTGTAAGCTTGAATTGATATTCGACAGCCTTTTAACCTCCTGTCACCCTCAACCCCCCCTCCACCCCATTAAACCACCCCCTGCCACCCACCCACTAGAAGAACAACAGTGTTTTTGCTTTCTTGCCCTGTGCTGACCCAGTTCTCTCTAATTACTCACAAAGTATACATCAAAGCCGGGCAAATCTACAGATCTGCTGCAAAGTGGCAGGGTAAGGGAAACCAGGACTATTCCTAAACCAGTCGTCACTGGTGTGTGTGTGTGTGTGTGTGTGCGCGCGCATGTATGTGCGTTTGTGTGTGCACGCGTGGAATGGTGTCAGCCAATACAAAAGGCAAGGCGGTGAACTTATAAATAGAACGGTCATTGTTTCGACATGGGTAATTTCGGGTGTCGGAGTTGTTCCTGTATGGGTTGGACAAGGAATGGGGGGGGGATGGTGAGAAGTGAGGTCATGAAGTTGGGAGTCAGCTGATGGAATAATCCCCGCCTGTTGACATGCATGTATGCAAAAAAAACATAATATCATAGAAACTCACACGTATCACTAAATGCGTCAAAGCACAGATTAATATACAAAAACAAAGGTGCAATACGTAGGTAAATTATAGTCTCTCTCTCTCTCCCTCCCTCTCACACACACACAACCGCAAAAGGAACACACACAGAAGTGCAGACATACAGGTATGGTAGGGCAGGGGCAAAGGGGATGGTTTGCTTTCTTATGACACAGGCTATTACTAAATTGAGCTGGCAGGTAATTCTAAAGCAAATAAATGCCAGCAGGTTTAACACAAGGAGAGGTCTTAGGGGTGCCGGCGTGAGCAATGACAGGAATTCTCTCGCCTCTTTTGACAGGAAGCCTATTATTCTCACCGCTTTATTTTACCAGGCCAGTTTGTAAAAACTGATCACTCCGATAGTATTTCATCTCTCCCCAAAAATCAGTCCCTTCTCATCTAAATTACAGCCGCTCCTTTCTCACATTTGCTTGTCCGTCTCTTCACTCCCAGACTTAATATATACAGTGAAAGAGAATGTAGGTAGCTATTGTTTAACAGCTTCTTTTACTGATTCAGTTAGTTTCAAGGGTACTTGAGTGATTTTTGTGTCAAAACCTTGGTGCCAATATCTCAAATTAAGTCTCTGTCTTGAGAAATCGACCCACCAAGAAGGTGAACATACAGCATTATGAAATGTGCAACCGAGCTCTAATGTTAATGCTGTTCAAACTTTAAAAAACAACCAAGAAACATACAAATACAGCAAAAGATGAAAAGAGACAAAAAGGGAAAAAATAAGAACAAGTTGAGACAAAACACACTATAAATATACTACTTAAAAAAACTGTGCTACATCCTCATTATAAGTGCCATCTCCAAAAAGCGTGGTGGGAGTCGGTGCTGACCTTGGTATCCCGTTTGAATATTGTTTTAATGCCGTGGCTGGTAATTGTGGATGCAATGCAAACAGTGGCCTCTTTTTCAAAGGGAAAGTTATTTTCCCAGGCAATGTGAATGCAAACAATCATGTCGTGCATTTATTTGTTTGTTTTTATACCCCACCTCATAATTATCCAAGACACTAATTAAAATATGGATTTATAAATAAATCTCCATGATTTTACCTATGACTACATTAGCTTAAGTTTTCATCACCCTTGCGTAGATTTGTTTTTTAATTTCCTTAATCAAACACAAGACAATCTTTCCGTCTGAGTATTATTTGCAATCTTTTTATTAAATTGTGTATTTAAAAACATATAAAATACAGAAGTGTCTGGTTTGTAATTAAATGCTACTATTAATGTGAAATAAGATTTATACAGTATTAGAAATGTTAATTATAAGTTAATTTAGGGCTGTTTTTTTCAATTTTGAAAAACTAAAAACTAATCAAAAGTAATTATCAGTGTAGTAAGCATTTATGTTTTGCAAGTATTTAAAGCACAAAGTATGTATGTAAATATAGTATTTCATTCCATTAAGTGTAATTTTGCCAGCAAAGGGTGAACATTCTTACTGTGTTCTATTTTTACGGCCGTTGTTTTAAATTGCGTGATGAGAGATGCAGCCAACTTTGAATGAAAATGTCAAGGGAATGTGGTTCCTGCGTTCTTAAACAATCCAAAATGAAAAACATTTCCCTCCATAATCTGACCGGTGAGAGGTTTGACATGCGCGCGTGTGTGCTCCTGCACGTGTCCCTTTATGTGTATACATGTACTCTGTGTGAATTGGGCACTTGAAAAATAAAATGTTCTTCTTGTGTGGTAACTTTACTTATAACCATACATATAACCAACCTACATAAAAGTAAAAGCCCTCAAGTTATCAATGTACAAAATCCTAGTGGATTGTCGCATCAAAATTATATTTTTTATACGTCAATGTCAATCAAATCTAATTTTTTGATCTTAATATTAGCTATCAACAAGTCAACATTAAAACCTGCAATTAATTTGATTTTGTCATGCATCCCTTGTTTCTTTCATTTTGTTTAATATGTTTGGTTTCATCTCTTGTTTCCTGGCAGTAAGCATATTTCTCCTGCCATTGAATAGTGGTGTTGGGTCACCTTGTCTGAAGCAGCTGCTTACCCTAAAATAATTCAATTAAAAAAAAAAATAATGGAAAAACAGCCTGATATAAGTAACATTGTTCTGTGTTTCAGGGGGGAGTTTTCGTGTCCATAAGGGTCTGAATGCTGTTTCATCAGCTTTTCCATCCTGTCAGCAATAGCCTTGTCTGGGAATCCTGGTTATTTTTGAGGGCATGAAATAAATCACATTTTTCAAAAAATACTAAATATTGGCCAAGTATCAGCCACTGTATCTCATTTACAGAAGTATATTTATCAATCATCAAAAACCAGGAGAGCCTCAGTTACAACATGGTATAACAGGAAAAAAAGAAATAGGGAGGGGAAGCAGGATAGGAAAAATGTGTCTTTGAATGGGCCGGTTGTGCAGGTCCAGATGAGTGGGCTGGAGATGACTGACTGGGAAACTGGATCCAAGTTCAGTTGTTTTTGTTTCTTCTGCCAAATGAGAAATTAAAATAACTTCTAACTCCTTGGTCTGTAGGGTGTTGTGGGTAGTGGTGACAAGTGGTTACACAAACTATGCACACGCGCACACAAACTTACAATACTTGCCAGGGAATTACATTAAAAAAATTCAAGCTGTTCTTAAAAAGATTGGAAGTACATTTTAACACATGAACAGAGACACGCAAATGCCACCATCACCGAGTAAATCCTCCTTTCATCCACTGGTTTAGTCTTTGTTTTTGCTCACTGCGTGCTTTTTTGCAGTGTATTACTTACCTGGCCACTTTAATAGTGAATGCTCTCTAACTCTATTTTGGACTGTATGGGGTTAGATTTAAAGTAAAGGTTGAAATTATAATTTGTAGAAAGAATATTTTTGATGCACCGGCTTTTTAGGAAGCATGAACCCCACTGCTTTGAGACAGCAACAAGAGCAAAATCACACCTGATTAATAAGATATATTATTTAAGAAATAATAACAGTGTTAGGCAAAACAGAGACCCCAATATGGATTCACTAACATTTGATTTATTTAGTTTTCTAGATCAACAACAAGGATGGCGATGGCTTTACTTCAGGTTTTAAAAGAGCCTCAAAACTGCAGGTTGACTCAAGGTAATATTAAGGGCACACTTTCTACCACTTATAGTATGCAGGGAAGTTTTCCCTCTTACCAACCATCTGTTAAGGCCTAAATACTTAAATAAGAGCTCCCCATAAAAATCATCAGGCCTCATTCACAAATGCTATGTTCTTTTTGCCAAAAAACAGAAAAATAAAAAATAAACATAGAGCCTCAATCTGTACAAATAACTGACTTATTCTTACACATGATCTTAAAAGTGGAGGTATATTCAGGAACAATTATGCTTAGATGTGATATCATTAGCAACAATCAGAGAAAACTGTGTGGATACTAAAAATCCGAAAATGTATCTCTTAAGTTGCTCGTTCTTTTACTTATACTCACTGTGCCTTTTATAGGGGAAAGGTTATCTTTAAGACAAGTACTTAAAAATGTTAATGTATAAAGTTGATATTTTAGTTTTATTGTGTTATGTGATCATCTTAATGAAACGTGAGCTCTAATTTTTGCGTGTAGGACCCATTTTTCTTTTACACAGATGTGTGGCCTGGCAAATCCCTAGCTGTTTGAAACATTTGTAAAATTCAATGTGCAGAGCACCTCTGTTTCACTAAGATAGGTCTGAGCGTGGTTTTATTACTGGACTTTACAGCAGCTGTGGCTCTGGTGGTAGAGCGGTTGTCTACCAATTGCAAGGTCGGTGGTTCGATGCCTGGCCCTGCAGTCGCATGGTGAAGTGTCCTTGGGCAAGACATGGAACCCCAAATTGATCACGAATGTGGGCCATCAAAGTATAAATGTGTGTGAATCTTCATCTAAATTTTCTGATTTGCAGGTGGCACCATGTAGGCAGCCTCAGCCACTCAGCCACAGTGTATAGATGTCTGCAAATGGTGCCTGTATTATGTTGAAGCACTTTGAGTAGTATTTGAAAAGTGCTATATAAATGCAGTTAATTTAAATTTAAATAACATAAGGGACATATAAGCAAAAGCACTGAGCAAGATGTTGAAAATACTAGTTCTATTGGCATTTTTTACATAAAGTATTCTTCAGATGCTTTATTTGCCATTTCATGGCCTACCAATCACTGAAAACCATAACAAGGATGTGTGTGTGGTCCTAGCAATCTGTCAAAGTTTTTTTACTAAATTAAAAAAATATTAAAGAATCAAAATAAAATCTGTGCATCTGATGTTGTGAAGCCTGGAATGCATGTTGGGTGGGATTCTCCGCCTTAAAGGCCAACATATTCGACGTGGGAATGGTTATGGGTTGTGAAAGGCTGATGCTGATATCAATGGTTCTGCGTTACAGCTGCAGTCAGTTCAACATCCAGTCTGACGTTCATTAGTTGCATTCCAAAACTGACAGCAATTTCCCACAATCTCTATTTAGTAGAAATTCCTCTGAAAGCGCAAGGGGAATTTCTCATATGTAAAACAAAAACTTCAGAGCCACATTTCAAATCCCAATTTGATCAACATAGGTCAACATATTACTTCACATATGAAGTCCACTTAATAACATTTAAAAAAATAAAACTAAACTAAATGTTTAAAGATCAAATTTGATCTCAGATTTTCCAGCTGTGGTCAGTGATAACAAAAGGTGGTTGGCATTACTGGCTGTTAAACACAGGGCTGATACTCTGAGCTTTTCCCGATCTGGCAGTGATAATACTTTGTGCATTAAGCTACACAGGTAATAAGTATCAATACAGTATTGTAGTAACCGAACTATAGGGCCGACAAAAAAGAACCCCCCCCCCTTCTCAAACAATCACTTCTGATGCTATAAAAGCTTTGCTTACTCACACACCACATATCCCATATAAAATCAATAAGCAGAGCAAACCGTATTGA
The DNA here is from genome assembly GCF_013103735.1 of Etheostoma cragini. Lineage (NCBI taxonomy): Eukaryota > Metazoa > Chordata > Actinopteri > Perciformes > Percidae > Etheostoma > Etheostoma cragini. The sequence goes on along the minus strand of NC_048415.1, from coordinate 10,464,252 downwards.
TCATATCTATATCTTGTGTACACTCTGATGTCAACCTCTACTAGGCAAGTGTGTTAGTGTGTGTTTGTGGAAGAAGGAGGTTCTGTATTTGTTTCAATGGAAACAATATTCATGTTGAAGCTTTGAGTTGCATTAAAAGTGCCACAGCTAAAAGGCCAATTTTCCAGTCAATTATTCTTTGCATTATTGGGCGTCTAATATGGCTTTGGATGGTCTTATGTCAATCCGTGTATAATTTGAATCCCCACTGTCATGGTGTGACTAAAGTAACCCTTCTGTGAATGAAAATAATGCAATGTGTAACAAACTGTAATCCAAATGAAAAGTAGTTTGTACATTTTTAAAGGAGAGACATTCAGAATGAGTGTTAAAAAATAACATTGATTGCCATTACATTTATCTAAAGAAAAGGTCCTATACAAATCTTTAGAAGAGCAGTTATTTAAATAGTGTCACCACTTCAAGTTGGTGACATCAGAAAAGTATGTCAGGTTAACACTGTTTTCCATTTTCTTTAGAAATTATTAATTACCAAACTAATAAACAATTCCCTGTATTAATCATAGATGTATACAGGTTTGTTTTTCTAAAGTCAGATTAACTGAGTGAAATGATAAATTTGACATTTAAAGCTTTACTGAATGCCTGTAAAGTCTCATAACCACTCACCAATCTGTTCATTTCATAAAAAAATACAAAAACATTGTTGTCACCAGTTCTGTGATTTAAAAGCCCTTAATGCAATGTGAATGAATCGGCTAAAATAAATTCTCTCATTGATTTCTCTATATTTCCACACTGTAATGACAAGGCTCAGGGTTGCCCTCCACAGGCAGCAAGCCGCCATGACAGAAAGTAAAGGATACCTTCCTCACAAAAACCTTGCCTGCAAAGTTACCAAAACAAACCACATGGACTCACTTGCTCTTTCAACAACTTGCTAAGAACTTTCGTTACCCTAACATTTTCTTTCTGACTCCCTAACTTCCTTCACCTCTCTACTGTTTTCTCCCTCTGCTCCTTTTCTTCCGCCCCTCCACAGCTCAAAGTTATTGATAGTTTAAAGTTATGGGCTAATAATAAGATGGACACTGCATGGCCAGGAGCCTATTATACCCAGGTAATGGATAGTGCGGGGGGTTTGAATGACATTGCCCAGAGATTGGATGACGAAGGGTGGAGCGATTTATGGGCTACCCAAAGAGCCCCGTCCCTCTTTTCTCACATGTGCACCTGTAAAACTCACACAGACACTCAGAGACCCGCACACACACGCACACACACACACACACACACACACAGCTATTTATCTCTAGCTTGATAAGGAAGTGGATGAGGCATGCCTGTATTTATGGTACAGATGTTCATAAAAACTAGTGGCTTAGAGAAAGAACTTAGAATCAACTCAAAAGAACAGCCTATCCAGTCAAAACTCTGTATGCACCTTGTTCACACTGTCCAACGAAAGCTACATGAATAATTGAGTTTGGTGAAAATCCTAAAAGTCACAACAGCATATCTCTTTAGCAGCATACACTACAGGTGCAAATAAGGGGCTTAACAATGACCAGCAAACATGCTTAGTTGTGTTCTTGTTTGGTCAGCACAAAACATTAATCAACTTAAACAACTTCTGTGCATAAGTTATGAAGTGCTGATTGAGTATAATAGATACAGTTACGTCCTGTATGCAACTTTCACTCAAAATGAGCATCTTCTGCCGTCAGTTATTAAAACACAAGTAAAAATCAAAAGCCCTGCTTGCTGAGTTCAGTGCAGCACACATGTATTTATGCCAGGTCTAGAGTATATTTGCTCAAAAGAGCCTGCTCAGGTCTCTATTGAGAAAGATAACAGCAGAGACACTTCAGACAGTGTTGACAGGATGCAGGGGGGAGAGGAAGGGGAGGGAGTGCAATGAAAAAGGCTTGTCAACATTATCTGTTTTATTGATTTAACAGTAAAGGCTTGCCGCTTAAGCTTTATGTTGCTTTGGCTGGCCCCATTGAAAATACAACAGCTGCAAATAAAAAACGATTTCCTAAAAAACTTGAGCATTTTTATTTATTTATTTTATTTATCTCCTGCCTACCAGCCCAGGTTCTGCATGCACTATTGTTAAGGTTGCACACATTTCATCATCTATATGAGCAGCAATTATGATGAGACTACGTTCAATTGGAAAAGGAATCAAATCAATGGCATTGAAGAGACTTCTGGTTAATACAATGTTGCAACAACACTACAGCAATGCTTTCAGCTAATCAACATGCTAACACGTTGAAAATCATAATGCTAGCATGTTGATGTTTAGTTGGTATAATGTTAACCATCTTAGTTTAACATGATAGCATGTTAACATTTGCTAATTAGCACTGACTAAAAAGTACAGCTGAGGCTAATGGGACCAGAGGATGGCCCTCGATTAAGGTGACCAGATTTCTCATTCAAAATCCGGGGAGCTTTTTCAGATCAGAAGCGTATGCATCTCCAAAACACGTCATGTTTTTGTTTTTGTAAAATTTTAAAACGGGGACACTAGACCTATAGATCTGTTCTTATTAAGCGCTGAGCCCCCCCAAAAGACTGATCCTAGAGTCACCCCTGCTGCTACTTCATACTTGTCTTGCTCTACACCTCAGAGAGGAATGTTGTAATGTTTACTGAACTGCACTCATCTGACAGCTTTTCCTTTATTGCTTCAGGCTTGTTTCTGCAACAGCTCATTGAGTAACGGATACAATAAAAACTATTGAGGAAATATTTTCCTTTGACATTGATGCAGTATTAAATGAGATCTCTGCAGTCAGCAGCAGCAAAACAAGCTACAATGTAAGTTAATAGGATAATTGTCAAGCTTGTATTTATGTTCATAAAAGTGCATGTTTTGGTACTGACAAACTCAGATTACTATTCTAAGTGTCTGACAACATTATGGAAAGGATTTCTAAGGAGGTTGACCTTTCGGTCAAAGATTAAGACCCTTTTTAAACCATAAAAGTGCATTTGCTAAACCCACCACACTCCATGTAAATAATCAGTAATTTTAGCATTGTAAAATACAGCTTTCTAAAACATCTCTGAGCAGCACTGGCTCTGGCCATCTTGAGCAACTATCGGCTGCGTTTGGTCAATGTTTTCTTTCTCTCATTACAGTTTTGGGTCTGTCAGTCCCAATGAAAACCGGGGACATTTCCAGGGACAGAGCCAGGAGGCGACAGGTCACCAAAACCGGAGACTGTCCCCGGAAACCGGGGACGTCTGGTCACCCTACGCTAGATGGAAGGTTAGGTGATCAACCTTTTTAAAATTCACCCCTGGGGATGATAAATATCTGTATCAAATTTCATTGCAATTTATCCAATAGTTAACAAAAAATGTCAACCTGTGACGGTGAGGGAAAAGTCAGGGGATCAACAATGTCAGTTGGATCCTAAGAGAGCATGAATCTCTGTAAATTTCCCAGAAATCCTTCCCATAGACATTTGACCCTAGCTGTTGAGATATTTCACTGAATACAAACGTTTGACTTACTGAACCTTCTGTAAAAATCAATCAATAGTTTGTTAAGATATTCCACTCAGAATGTCAATCTCTTGGTGTTGTCATCCTCTGGCGATCATGATTTTTTACACAAAATGTCACAACACAAGCACACGTCGAATAATCTTGGTTATTCTTTTCTTTTTTTTAGGACTTAATTGGTATTTTCTTTTCCTGTGCAGCATTCATAACCAAAGGGATGGAATATGCAACGCAACAACAGGCAAAAGCGGTAGCACAAGGCAAAATGTTGGTATTTTTAAAAATCGGGTTGTTAATGTTATGCTGAGAAGAGATGATTAAGGATCAGGTCTTCTTAGGAGGCCACAGGTGCAATAGGTGTGACTATCAGGACAGAAGATAATGATTAACACAGCTCTTTTGCATTGTTACATTTAAACTAAGAAAGTCAAACTAATTGTCAGAAAGACAGACTAACAGACAGGAAAAATACAAAGAAAGGTGGACATACAGACAAACAGAAACATTGCTGACAGACAGGTGGACAGCTGAACGAACAGAGACAGACAGAAAGAGAGACAGATGAATGAAACAGAAAAGAAATCCATATGACGTGTTAACATGTGAAGCAGTGAAGTCGTATAATAAGAGCCTAGAAAAACCTTCAGTATTAATTACTACCGACATGAAAACAATATAATTAGATATGAGGGGGAAACAAACTAGTCATGGCAACCTAGGGACCTTGCTTAATGATCAGACTGCAGCTAAAACCTTTATTGATTTTCTCATTAAATATACAGCTCAATTGAAGATACAGCTGATTAAAAGACGACTACAAATTGCTGGACATGCTAGGGAAGTTGGGTAATGTGGGGCTGCCTGCCTGCCGCAGAGAATTACATGATTTCATCCTCACCTCCTCCTTCATCACTGCAGTACAGTGGGAAAACCAAGAAGTTACTTTTTTTCCATGTGAAAAAACAACATTTCACAAAGTTGTGACCATTTTCAAATAAAGCCGTGATGCCTTCAGGTATACTACCCGAGGCAGAATTTGTTATCATGTTATATGTATGTTTTAACAGTGACTTCAAAAAGTATTCCTTTCTCAAAATTTGTGACAAAACAACCCCTTAAATTTAAGCACTAAAAGCAGAAAATCAACGCTGATAAGCCACAAACAACAAAAATAATGCTGACCTCTGAATACATAAAGCAGAAATAATCAACCACACAACACAAATCTACTTTCCTTGTTAAAATGAAGCACCTGCTTAACACAAGCCAGACCAAGGCTCTCTCCCCCGCCCCCTTTCTGTCTCAGCCTTTACACTGACAAATAAAAACCTTGACAGTCTGTGTGCCCTCACCACGAGAGAAAGAAAGAATTACAATGTATAATGGAAAACCTTTCTGTTTCTCATTGAAGAAGAAAAAACAGTTTACAGTCTATAAACTGTTGAAGTTTATTTGAAGTGGCTCAGGCACAAGTTTTAGCTATGGCATTTAGTTTTGCACTTGTTCTACTTTATTACAACAGGTTGTAACAGATGTGTGGCTGTTTTCAAGAATGTTCTGTAGCAAAACACAAGTTGTATTTCTTTTTCCAATAGTGCTTCTGTACATCTGAGAGAGGCATGCGTGTTAGGATTCAGATGTGTCAAAAGCCCAGTTGGTCTTCATTTTTGACAATGGCAAACAGAGGTATATTACCTTTAAAACAGTTTAAAACAGTATGCCAGTCAATGTATTAAAATAAATCAATGATGTTGTTTCAATCCTGCATTTATTGAATACAAGTATTAAGGCAAACCTGATGTTAACATTTGGATCACAGATTATGCCCTTTAATTATTTATTCTTTTGGTGCTGTGCTAGTGGGTGCTTGCGAGCATGCGTACCTGGAGGGAGTTCAGAAGGATGAAGATGTAGGCCATGACAATGGAGAAAGGCACCAAGACACCACATAGCCATGTCAAGCCGAGAATGGGCAGCAACACCAACACTGCTTTCACTGCCGCCCTGCACACACACACACACACACACACAAATAGATCACAGTACAAAGATGTAAGCATATATGCATATATTGGCAAATATACAAACATGAACACATATATAATTATTATTAAGCACACACACACACACACCAGAAAAACTCTGAACTGGTTGACAGAGCTGAACTTACACCAAACCAGATAAAAAGTATTTAATAATTTCCTAAAAACTGTACTTCCTCCCTAATTGTGCTGAGCTCAATTCTGGGTTTCTCAACTTTTCAGTTCTTTTTGGACAAAACTGAGCGGCTTTGGCAGGCTGGTTGTTCCATATACAACCCTGTGTGGCTGGAAAGGCTCATGGGGTGACAACTTCCCACGTTTAATCCGCTTTAATTCTGTTTAGAGTGGAATTATCTTCCCGCTCAGGTGACCGCCAAACCGCACCAGCTGTGTGTGTGTTCGTGTGTGACATGGCGGACGGCAAGCCCCAGTTTATTTAGCGGAGGAATGTGTTTGAGTTTCCGAGACGGCTGCCACCCAAGGATGCCAAATGGTTCAAGGCCGGCTTTGAGAACCTTCATAAAGCACCCACTGTGAGCCCCGGTGGGCCGAGGTAGTGAAAAAACATATACACTTTAAAATGATTTTCACTGATAGAATCAGATACAAGCTTGCTGGGGGAAATCTACTGGATCATACATAAAATCAAATCACAACCCTTATTAATGATTTGACAGAGTATTGTGTAGATTTATAAGGAGCATACAGCGCTGCAAAAGTTATGTTACTTTTTTATTTTATTTCATTGTGTATTGCAAAACCCAAACTATTGCTAGTTTTTTCAATATCATTCAACCCTAGGCCGCAGCACATACAGTATTAGATGATTGATATATAAAATAAAAAAAAATAAAAATGTATATATTTTATTCCACCATTGCAAGCTATAAGAAAGTCTTACAGACAAATATTTTAGAGATCATAGCAATAGTTTAATTATGGTCAGTACTCCAATTAGCTGCTGAGAGATAATATTTCATTTATATTACACGTCTTCAACACGTTCTCAGAGGTTCCCCTTAAAATTCAAAATTTTCATGAAACTATAAATAACACCACTTCAACCGTTACTATCCTTGTCCTTCCAATCAGTTCAGTATAATATCTATAAACTACTAACTAATTACATTTTTTGATGCAAGGATTCACAAATAACGCTGTCAACACATTTAAAATAAATGAAAATGCCAGGTCTTTAAGAGCTTTTATATTACAAAAAAAGCCAATTATGGCCTTACACATAAGAAAACTAATTTAAATATATTCTGTACAATAAAAAAATTAAGCTTGAAGAATTTGTATTAAAAGAACTAATGTAATCAATTCAAAATGTAGTCCATATACAGTATAGTTTGATAAATGAGATTTGCTGTTTTAAAATGACAAAAACAATATAAAATCTTCCATCCGTTTTTTTTTTTTTACGCCCCGGGACTACAGCTTGTCTGCTCCAAAAGAGGAAAAATAGGACAAATTGTGCCTCCTTGTGGTTTGTACCTGATTTGCTCATAGGCTTGTTCCACAGGACTGGTTCCCATGGTCAACATGATGGATCTTCTCTTGGCTGTGGAGATGGTGATGACCACCACCCTGGTCAGTACCAAGATATTCACCTGAAAAAAGGAAGGGTACAGAAATGAGAAAAGGCAGAGGAAAAGTGACAGAGATATGAGCTGAGCTGTACTCAAATGAGTAATTAAAGAAAATACCAATACAATGATTTATTACATATTTTAACCATTTCATTTAACCTGAACAGACTACATGGTATGATCCGGATTTCATTTTCTGACCATGATGATGAAGACGACGGGCCCAGCAAAGCCCCAGATAACGCCATTCTGGACACTGAGCCAGCAGTAGCCATTGGCCGAGTATTTGCCTGAGGCTGATGCCAGCGTGATGGTGACGATCAATACCGGCAGACCTGGAGGGAGGGATGCGAATAAAAGAAAAGCAGAGAGAGAGGACGTGAAGGAAAATAAAGGAAAAGAATAAAAGTACCAAGACATAGATAATTAAGATAAGGGTTAGGGTCAAAATGCACAAGGGAGGGGGAAAGGAAACCACATTAAGAGATAATTGTGATGCAAATGGTCACACGCATCAGACAAAAATCTATTACAGTTTAAGAAAAGTATTTTCTTATATTTCCTACAAATATGGTGTATACAACAAATTGCCATTATCATTTCATGTCAATCCAAAACAACAAATAAAAAAAACAATTGGGCTATCATAATTTGGCTCTTTTTAAGCTTTTGTACCCCAGCCGATGAGATAGTAATACTTCATGTGACGCTCCTCGCTTAGGTTGACGGCAACCACCTTGCTCCAGAGCAGCAGACCCTCCACCAGCATCCAGCTAAATGCTGCCATGAAGAAGAGATGGAGCAGTGCCGCCACAAGTGTACATGCCACCTACAAACACACCAACACAGTCATGCAGACACACGTTACATTTCACATTTCAAGAATTTAGATTAGGCTTTTAAGTGACATTCCCTTAACAGAAACAATTAATTAACTTCAAATTCCATGTTCCAAGTACATACGAAGAACCTAGTGTCCTTTTTGCACGTGAATATAAGGGAGAATTTGGTTGATTGCACATTACTATCAATTCTAATTTGCAAGGGTCAGTTTTGTAAGAAAGATTTGGTACCTCCAAAAAGACAGTTCACATTTGCACAGGAAAAGGGACGGTTGTGGGAACCAAAAGGAAGTTCTACACAGGATCAACACATGTACATTCTTCACACACCCATGTTCATAAACTCTTAATAATTAGGTTCAGAAATTCAACTGCGTGAAAAATACACACACACACACACACACACACACACACACACGACCCTTAGACATAAACCGATCAGCCATTGTTTGTCACACAGAACCATCTGAAAAGCCATCATTGCATGGCCGCAGAAACTAGGGGTGCAGAGGGTGCGGCAGCATGCCCTAGCAAAAGGACAAAAAACTAAAACCATGATTAAAAAAACAAAACAAAAACATTTATTTTTAATAAATTGATTATCAATATAAACCCAATCCCTTTCATTAGAAATTTATTGTAATACATTTTACAATTTGGTAAGTAAGAAATAAACACATAATTTGAATGATTCTGCCGATTTTGCTAAGAGTCAGGCGCGCTGCGTGCCTCTGACGCTGATGAGTGAAGATAGTTGGGGGAACATTCCCTGCAGGTCAACAGTACAGACTTTCGCAAGCCATGGCACAAAAGCGCATTTTGAATTTCTTTATAAATCACCCACAGGCTAAAAAGCCTAAAAACAAAAAATCAGAGGCAGAAAACTCAGCAACGGTAACCAAAAGAAGTAGCAGCACCTCTCCACCTCCACACTGCCAGAGCGACCTGCTAGCCACAGACGACCAGGCAGCTAATGTTGTTAGCCAAGCTAGCAGCAGCAGGGCAGCCGCAGAGGGAACTCAGTGATGCAGCCTCGGGGCCCCTATTTTCTGGTAGACGTTTTGGAGATGAGGATTTTTTGTGTTTTTTGTGTTATGACTGCAGCACAAGGTAAGAATGCTGGTTTATTATTATGCTGCTGCCGTGCAGTAAGTTGGCATCAACTGTTCAGTAACAGTTCAATAGAAAGTTTACAGGAATTATTGGAGATAATTGTGTTTTTTACATGCATTTAAAGCCTTCTTATTGGAAAACCAGAATGAGGTCTCATCTATATTTAATTATCCTATATCCTACCTATAATTAATTATTCTACCGTATTGTTATAAAATTATTAGACCCTGTTAGGAACTGTTGATACATACGGCCCACGTAAAATTTGCTATTGATGTGCTACAAAAACTTAAGGCTGCATTTCTCTATTTCAATGTTTATGTCAGGAATGACTGGCTTGCTTCCCTTTCATTTGATTTAATATAATTCAGTGATGTGTTTAGTGGCTCTGTTTTTTAACTTGTAGTAGGCCTATTCTGTGCCATTGTCGCAGCCGTGTGCCCTTATCCTACGTTACTCGTGCATAGTTGGTTCTGTCTTGTCTATGGAGTTTATTCTATTTATTTTTTGCTTGTGGAGCGTGTAGCTTACATGTGTTCCAGTTCTATTATCGAAGCCTTAGTACTGTTTTGACACCACAGAGTGGCTTTATTTTAATAAAGAGCTATTTTGTCTTCATCTTGACAGTATGGGTGTGAAAGAAATTTATATTTGGTTGAAAAGCGATGGTGTTTCCAGGTCAGTAGCCAATGGCAGGCTAATTATTGTCTTGGATAGGCTATTTATGATGAATTGAAAATGTATACAGTTCGATACATTGTGATGGATGCAGTTAGGAGTGTGGTGGTTGACTTTGGCTGAAAACTTCACTCTAGAAATTTGTCATATATTATATATCAGTTTGAAACTGATATATAATATAGGTGTTATATAATATAAATAATACTTATCATTAACATACCATTTGTTAATGATTAACCACTCAGTATGATGCAACACTTTATTTGCAGGTACACACAATGCTTCAGTAATGGTAATTAATGGTTAGGTAATCATTTGTTAATACGAAGCAGCTAACTAAAGATCAATCCTTCTTCGGTCTACTACTGCTCTAGAGCGTACAAAACCCAGGGTGGCAGGATTAAAGCATGCCCTGCCGCGGCATAAAATTACTTTTAAGCATTCAAAAATTACACAGCTACTGAATATACTGTACCTTGTTTGTCAATGTAAATGTTTTGTGAATATCATTATTAAAATATATTAGGAATAACCTTCCTGTATCACATATATTCTTTTTTTTACTATAACTCCCATGAATAGATTTCCTAAGGATTCATTAGTACTGGCTAAAAATAACTAATCATTAGTGCTTGAGTCCGTCATTCAGTAACTAATCATTAACTAACCAGTGGTTTCAAATTTTTTCCCCATTCATTTAACAGTAACTAACCATAAGTCAGTCGACGTTCATTCTGCCCGATTTGACTTGGTAAATCCCACACTTGATGAGTTGGCAGTCAGACTCAATGAAAACTCATTAACTTACCAATCATTCCTCATTATTTCTAATTTGTTAATTATGAAATACGTATTTTTTGTGTACATTATTTTTAAAGTGTTACCTAAATAGCTCTGGATTGGCTTAAAACCGTGTGTTAAAACCTTGTTAAACTCTTAAAAATTCCTTTCCTGATGGTCAGTCAGTCTTTATTTACATACACTTGATACACTTTCTACATGCAGCCACATGCCGCCAAGGGAAAGCCCACCCTGACATGACCGGGGGTCAAAGGACCAGGGGTCAAACCAACTACAGGCCATTGAGTGACTACTGAAAGACTAAGCCATGTGTTCTAGCTGATAAATACAACATCAGTGGCCACTTAAGTAATCCAAATTGCAATGCCAAAGCATTTATTTTACCAGGATCTCCCAGTATGGATTTGGATTTCAAGTCTCATTAAGGTAGCTTTTAACTATATTGCCATGGGATTGGTATTGCTTAGCTTCCGTATTGGGACTCCTGTTTTCCTCTCCCGACTGGGTGCATGCCATATATTGTAGGCGATACACCGACTGACTATGGTTGTTCCTCATACAACCTCACTTCAATAGATCCAAACTATCCCCTTAACATTGAAATGTATAGGTAGGTGGACTAAAGCATAACAGCCAGTCTCAACAGTAGTCTTCTTTCTGTAAATGCCACAGATATTGTAGAAATTGAAATCATAATATGTAAAACCATTTTTAAAATATTGAAAATGAATGTTTTATGAAACTATTAAAACTAATTTTATTGTGGAACTCCTAATAACTGCTGTCAAACAAAACACGCGTCCTTGTATCTAAACAAAAAGAGGTATCTTTTGTTGCTCCCATTTTCAACTTCCATCTGGATGCATTTTTCAAATACCGTATCCATCAACAGCAAGTGAGTTCTGTTTATCTGTCCCTAGTCTGCTCCTTGGTGTAACAACATTATATTATATATACATAAATATTTATAAATAAAATTAGTTCCCCGTACCTTGTTGTGAATGGCTGAGCCGCTGCAGAGCAGAATCACCTGGGCGCAGATCAGAGCAATGAACAAGTTCTTATGGATGGACGTCCTGTCAGATTTGGGGATGCTATGGACAAAGATAGGGATTAGATCAAGTTTTTAGACAGATCTTGTCGTAAAATTAGATATGGGTAAAAATGACAGTATTGCTACACAGTGATAACAAAACAAATGGTACATTTTAAAGCATAGTAGATAGTTTTAGTAATTTAACGTACAACAATGTGCAAACAGCCAATTGGGGCTGAAAACATGAAAACAAAATTGATGGATGAATAAATAATGAAAAAGGAAAGATCACAATGTTATTTAATCAAATGGGCGTATCCTTTGAACAGAAGCCCTTTGGAATATGTAACAAATTTAGGACGTTTATGTGTCATATTTATTCTCAGCTGAAGCCTTGGCTGAATGTTATGTTAACAGGCCACATGTTAACATGTAAACAGGCATTTTGCATGTACCGTAACATTTAGCATGAAAATATTAACATTTTAACAAGCATTATTCTCAAAGCAATGCTGAGGCTGACTCAGTCCTTAGTTTCAGAAGCTTCATGTCATAACTAAAGTAATAGTAATATTAAGTGTAGTGCTGGTAGAGCCCTCATCCACCTTCACTAACTTCCAATTAAGTCCAGCATCACATATAAAAATCCTCCTTCTCACCTACAAATCCCTCCATGCCCTGGCCCCACAGTACCTCTCTGACCTCCTCCATCCATACACCCCACCCTGAAACCTGCAGGCCTCAGACGCTGGCCTGCTCTCCATTCCCCACACTAGATTCTGTACCTTCAGATACAGAGCCTTTAATGTTGTATCTCCCTGTAGATATCCGAAATGCTACATCCCTGGACATCTTAAAAAAAAACACCTGTTTACCACCGCCTACAACCCTTCTAAGCCACAGTAACTCTGTAAAGTGTCCATGGGTTTCTTGAAAGGCGCTATATAAATAAAAGTTATGTTAATAAAAAAATGTTGTGAGGGCATCACAAAGCCCAATAGGTTTCATCCTCTGGGGACCATAACTGTCTATTTAATTTCACATCAAGATATTTGATTCTATACCACAGAGTTGGACTTAGGGACAAGTTGATGTATTCGTATTTGCGTAGTTACAATATTTAGTAGTGACAAAAAATTGTAATATCCAAGGCTATAACAGACCGGACTCTGATTAGCTTTGAGTGCCTTGAATCAGTTTTTAGATTCTCCTTGTTCTCAACGTTTCACCATATTGAGGGTGTTGCTGCATTCCATTCCAGATCTGTTTTCATGAATTACCTCCTTTCTATTCTTGGTTTGAAGGTGAGATTTGTCTAAGAGATTTTAAAATGTCACACTTAAACTCCCAATTTACAACTACTGTTTACATTTGTTTTCCAGTATGTTTTATTGCTGGGCTGATATTTGATCAATATCATGCTGGAAGGCAGTGTATAGAACAGTTCCAGAGTCTTACATCACACCATCTCATACAAATACATACTTTCTTTAAAGGGCATCACCAGGTTGAATATTTCCATTTCAAGTATCATAAATAAAATGCACAGCTGAATCTGGTTTAGAGAAGTAAAGTAATGCAAAAGACTCTTATTACCTCCTGATGGATTCAGCCTATTCAGACTCATTTAATAATTGTGTCATCATTATCATTTGATGGTGTGATTATGCATTCATCTATGGACATGTGTACCTCTTCTTTGTCTCTGTGTTTGAGTTGCGTGTAATTAAGTACACAAATGCATGTACATCATACACCAGCGCGCGTTTGTGTGTGTGTGTGTGTGGGGGTGTGTGTGTATGTGTGAAATGCATGGCTGCACTCTCTGACTCAGGACAGTTGTAAATTGTCAGGGCATCTCCTCTCAAGCTTGTTGTGATCCCTTTGTGACCCTAATGTTAATTAACGGCTGCAGAATGCCGCCATAAACCTTCAGAGTGGGCTCACATGTAGACCACAGTAATTACTGGATTAGCACAAGTCAATAATCATAGCAGCCTTAGGAAAAGAGCATGAGCAAAACAGTGCCAATAAGTAAACCCATCTCTTTTAAAGCTTTAGTGCATAATTTTTTTTACATTAACGAACGTCCATTACATTCAAGCCATTACCAAATGAGTTGCTACAAAGCTAATTAAGACTATCAGCTCCACAAAACTCTCTCTGTATATGGCTATGTTCAGAAGATTGTGTCATCCGGGGACTAGAGTGAAGATAATTACCTCTAAAGTCCATCTTGTTTTTTGTTTTTTATCCTCCATGTCACCCTTGGCTACTAGTAGTTGCGTGGAGGAGTGGTGGGGGTGCTGCACGATCACGGAAAACTTGTACGCACCCCAGTTTTGTCGTCATTACTTAGAAATCCTCATAGGGGCAACATAAACTATGCACTACAACTTTTAACTATATGGGAAAGAGTGTCACATCAAAGCCCATGAGGAGATCTGAAAGTCAACAGTGAAATGCTGATGTTGTTTCAGCATACCTAAATAAAAAAAAAAATTATAAAATTCACAAGTTAACCACCACCCCAAACCAATTATACAAAATATTGTATATTTACCTGATGTTTAGCAGCAAGAACTCATTTCTATGAGTTTAAATTTTATTGATGAAATTAGATTGGCAGATCAACTGAGAGGCAAATTTCCCAAAATAAACTAATTGGAAAGTCCTTCATTGGCCAATGAGAAGCCCTTTCCTTAAACTGACTCTACACTTCTGACTCCCTTACAAGTATGTCAAATTGTTATTATTACTAATATGAATTTAATTGATTTTTACAGGCTTCTTTTACCCCAACGAGAATAAATTTATTTTACAATTGGCATACAATTGTTATGTTCTTGACATTGAAATAGTCAGGTCTAAATATTGATTACAAATGTATAAGTTGTTAGTATCAAAAACACTTTTATTCAGTACATCGGTTGTAATGCATCCCTTGTTCTCCTAGAACATGGAGATGTTAAATGTATTTAATAACACAAAAAAGGGCGCTGAAGCTGAGTTGTGTGCATTGACTCAAACAGATAGAAACCGGGCAGATTGGTTGGCATTGTATATTGTATGATGTATTGTATGTTAGCGGGACAGGAAAATCAGCTACTCACTCCAGCACAGTGAACAGCATCAAGGTAACCACCAGCGCACACAGAGACGCACCAGAGCCGATGAATGTCAGCTTGGTCAAAATAAGCTCTTCCTCAGGACTCCACTGGGTCAGAAGGGAGAGGTAGAAGTGAGGGACAGAGAGCGGAGAATTTTGCCAAACTATAGCAGGTTTGATCAATCTCATACCTTCTCAAACACACTGAATTTCTACCTCATCAATTCATTTGTGTATTGAAAAATGTAAATGTTAAAGTGTTGCTTTGTTTTTTTTGTTTGTTTTACTACCTTTTGTGAAAATTGGATAGACAAAAAGAACAGATTTACCAATGCATTCTTCCAAACAGGAGTGACAGCTGCTGGTTAATATAGTGTACTACAAATCCTATCCACATTTTTAAAGATGAAAGAATACAACCTGGGTTTATACTTTACATCAGCAACATTAAGATGTAGATAATTTCAGTCAGAAGAAGTAAAAAAACAACTATCACATAATATCAATGTGAAATAAAATTTCACTCAACCAGGGTCTAAAGTTCATGGTCTGACTGTCAAATTTATAGTTAACATTTTCCATCATGCAACCTTTTTTCAGCATGTGTGATTTAACTCATTGCAGAACATCTCATGAGTTACCTTCAACTCCAGATAATTCATCAACACTGCAAAGTTGGTGGTGTGGTTACAATGACAGGAAGTGACACCAGAGCCAGTCAAGGTCACCCTGCAGTCATCACTAGACCAGCTGCTGGTGTGATTATGCCTATACAGCACAAAACACAAGCACAGACAAACACGAACACGGTCATCAATTACTTTCATAGAGCAACGACCTTTAGTGTAGAGGATGGATACCCCAACCGAGCCCGACGAGCTGGCTTCAAACACATATTGAGAAATGGGCCCTGGAGGCCCACGAGTCTCCGCTGGTTTTCTGACCACAGTCAGAATCAAGGCAATCAGGAAAGGTTACCACATTGAACATTTAAATTAAACAGCTTAGACCTATTAACATGCACTTCCTGCAACGTATGGGTTCATGCGCTCATGTGTTGACATTTCCGAACGCCTTTCGACAGTTGCTTATTAAAGGCGGGCTTTCCAAACATGCAAACGTACATGTGTCATTACTAAGAGAAAAATCTTAAATTTTAACTGTGTGAGGCTCGGAGATGAATATCTTAATAGCTGTCAGGCTTGAGTCGGGTTCGGTTACTGCTGTCGGACCCAGGCCGGGCTTGGACAGAAAAATGCGGTCCAATCCCCACTCTAATTTAGTGTTAAACATTAACCCAACAGCCTCATTTCTATTGCAATAACACATTCATTGATCAGGGATGTTTATGTGACTGCATTGTTGGTCAAACTTACATCACGCTGAAATTCCAAAAGGCACAAACAGCAGTAACTCGCTGAGAATACTCCACCTAGAAACAGAAACACATTTTTGCACTTGTTTTCTTTCTCATTTAATATATTCTCTTGGACTCCAAGCCAAAAGTGACATGGATAAAAACCATGTACTGCTTGCTGGGAGATGAAAATTCTTATGTAGTGACATATTGCATTTGGTGAGTTTATCAAAGGGCAACAAATCAACTGCTATTCCAAAAGAATGGTTACTTTTTTCAAAATGTTCACATACTCAAACTAAAATCCTTTAAAGCCTTAGTACATAACTTTTTTATATTTATGAATGGCAGTTACATTCAAGCTATTGTCAAATGAGTGGATAGAAGGCTAATTAAGACTTTCAGCTCCACACAACTTTCTTTGTATTTCTTAGTTTGGCTATGTTTAGATGACGACTGTCACAAGCAGAAACTCGAATGAAGATAATTACCTTCATCTGAACAGTCCATGTATTTTTTAACCTCTGTGTCCTCCTTGGCTACTAGCAATTGGGTGGGGGACGGAGGGGGCTATGCAGGATCATTGAATGCTTGTTATAATGTGGACTATAATGCGGACAATTTTGTTTTCATTACATAGAATTCCTCATGGGTGTGACATAAACTGCGCACTATAGCTTTAAAACTCATATACTCATGATGGTCATCACTCAACTATCAAAAATCGAACATTGTCAGAACAATTGAAAAAAGAAAGTACATAACTGTGTGTGTATGTATATATATATACACACACACACATATACACACACACACACGCTTGATATGAAGGGCTTAATAATCACACTGTGCAGCACCCCCCTGAGCAATAGACTACGTACTACGTGTGATGAAGAAAGGGTGTACTTGACGGCCACAGGGATGGTTTGGGCCTTGGAGGCATCACGGACGGTGGCTGATATGACAACAGAAGCCAGTTGACCTGGGAGAATTCTGGGAAGGGAGACAATAGTCACTTAATTGTAATATACCCAAAATAAACTTTAATTCAAACTACTGTTATTCACTGTCCAAAGGATTGCTACTCTTTCAAAATGATGAGTAAAAGTGAAAGCACATCTTACTGAAACCAGAGCAGACACGTTCACTTTTTATTATTATTTATTAACTCATTATTTGGATTAACTTTAACTTATTATCAGTTAATCATGACTTGAAAAAAGGGTTAGGGTTATGTTATAAATAACATGCAACAGGCAACCTTTTCACTTTCTCTTGGTGACTGAGCGGAGGCTCCTGTGCTCCAGACACTATCTCACTCAGATGGCTGTAGTGGGTATGAATAAACATCACTTCCTCATATCCTGATTCAAGAGAGGAGCAGAGAAGATTTATGTTTATCGATGTGTAATTCAAAATACTGTACATCACTTCCGTTTTAGTGTCACACTTGACAAACACTACCTACACACATCCAATTGGTGCAAGCACATTGTTCATGTACCCATTCAGCTGAAAGTTCTGCTTCCAAATTGTCTGTCAATTATTTTAGATTTTAATCATATTTTCTAGTCCGGTTCCCTATTCTGGAAACAATTAGACAAAGTATTATAAGAAAACTTTCATAAACAAGCAGAATATGGAGTTATAATTGACCAGTCTGATGTGTGTAAGGGGCTGTATGTACATAACAGCAATGCGCTCTAATTAAGAGGCTGCTGGGATTTAATGAAGTGAAGCAGGAAGTTTTTATCTAATATAAAGCAGCTGTGGACAGCAAATACTGAATCATCTTCAATGTAGACTAATTTACTAACTTTCATTATGTCAAGTTATTTTCTGTACCGTGTTTGAAATAAATGTATATTTTAACCATTAATCCGTTGCAGCATGTCTAAAACTGTTTGGTTTTCTTAAGTTGCGTTTTTGTACGTTTTTTTTAAGGGGTTTTAAAAAGACTATTGCAGATTTGACAGTAACTAACTGGCAGCAGATGACAGTAATGTAAAACTACTTACAGTACCATTACTGTAATCAATGATTCAATTATTAATAAATTACTTTATTAAAAACTTAACATAGTTTTAACAACAACTTGTGTCTGCACTGTGTAGGCATTCAAAATCAAAAGTTGGAAAATGAGCATGAACAGCAATATATTGTTTTGTAACCTTTAGTATTATATATACACATGTTAACATAATAAAAAGAAAATCAACTTTTTCACTTAATTATTTAATGTTATGTAATCCTTTAATAAGCATCAAATACAATTTGAGTGTTTCCCAAGTTAAATTAATAGATGATTTGTACTAATGAAATCTGTAACTTCTAAAAGGACGTAGAGTATAAAGGCTTTATTTTCAAGTTGCTTTGGAGGCAAAAAGTTATCTTCTTTATCAAAAAGTTATTTTAGTTTGATAAAAAAGAGCTGATATGTGCTGCACAAATATGCATGCCTCATAGTGTAGCACATACGTTTTTTACAATAATTTTCTCAGTATGGTTGAGGCATAGTTATGGTAAAGCAACTAAAACAGAAGATTAAGATTACCATGAGAATACTCTACAATCAGGTTTTTAAATCTCCATTTAGTCAGCAAAGAATAAACAGGGATGCGTTGATTCTGTGTGATGCCGGGTCAAATTTGGACACAGACTGACAGAACAATCCCAGGAAGCAGTAAGAAGAAGTTTGCATGAGCACATATGCATGATGTTTATGGACAAAACTATGTAATACATATGTAATATGTGTGTTTGTAGCATTTGTACATCTTCAAATGTGAGGGTTTGAGCACATACATTTTCCCTTCTCATTTGGATTAGGTCTATGACACGTGCCCTTTAATGTGTGTGTGTGTGTGTGTGTGTGTGTGTGTTTCCTACCCAGTGTGTGTATTCTCTGGAGCTCAGTGTCGGGGATTAGCAACTCATCCTGACCACTGCTGCTCGCGCTGTGAGAGCCGACTTCAGTTGGCATGAAGACTTGACTACAGCTCACTTGAGACAGCTTTTGCCACTTCATGTACACATCTTTTAGCAAAGACAGTCGAAGACAGCCAGACAATAGAGACAGATTAACAATAATAGTAACCATGAGAAGAAATGCAAGAAGATTATTTATCTGTGTTACAAAACCAAGAGCTATTAACAATATACATCCTAGTCATATCAGTGTAAAATGATGCCCTGAATTCTGAACATGTTGCCATTGCACTAAAAATGAAGACGTGCAATACAACTAAAATGTCATGATAGCCTAAATATAAACATGAATAAATGGAATTGCAGTACTGATTGTGATTGTGATTGTGATTGTGCTGCAATTTGCACATCACAAGTATGCTGGCATTTTTTCTGCAACTGAAATGTGTCGTTGTCAGCTGCAGTGAAATACCATCTTTCATATTTCTACAATTTCACCATCAACTTTGATGACCAAAGAAACTTTGCCTGTATCTTTGAACTAAGTCACAACAAATAATCAATGATTATATTTTCTTTGTTATAAACATTTATATATTTATTATATAATGTATTTTATCATTACCTATGTTCTTGGTAGAAAGAGTAAAGCCTTTTCTCTCAGCTGATAGCATGTCTGCAAGAGTTTCAGCAAGTCTGTCAATGCTCTGGACAATAGTAAATGGTCCCGCGCTGACCTGTGCAAGAAAAACAGACCAAACAACAAAAATTGAGATTCAGGGAGGACAAAAGACAACTTCTCAGGGTTTATTAAGTTGAGATAATTATTAACCTCATCCCTCAAAGAGGGACCAAATATGAAAAATAAATACTGTGGAGACCTTGCTAGGTAAAAGTGACTTTTGGTGGATTCTGACAAAAATGCAAATTATGTAAACATAATCTTCAAGCAAATTACACCTTAGAGATTTGTTTGGGGGGGACAGCAAATACAAATAAACAGATGTCACCCCCTCACCCCATCCTCTGTCAGGCCCATCCACTGTGTAGCCATGTGGGGCTCCAGCATCAAACTTGCCGCCTTTACGTAGTTGGTAGCAATGGACACCATGACTTCTGCTGCGCCACTTCCAGCAGAGTAAGATCTGGCAAGTGCAGTCAGGTCCGTCTCTATCCTCTGGGTGAGGTAGAGAACATCACTGGAGGTAAGGAGGTGAGGGCCACCGACCTCCACCACATGCAGAACAGCCTGGGTCAGTTGCTGCAGCAAGGCCAGATCTCTGTCCCCAGAGGCATTAACGCTCAGCTCCACCGTCACCTGAGGGAAAGGATGGAGGAATATTTCACTTTTTTGACCTGTGTTAAGGTTGTAATACAATGCCGCTAATTTACCAATTCCCTATCTACACATTTTATGATCACTTCCGATTTTGACCCAGTTACCAGGGCTGTAGTCAAATCCAATTCTGTCCAAGACAAGTCCAAGCCCAGGACTAGTCAAGATTTATGTGATGTGAGAGAGAGTATATCTTCTATTTTAAGATGATAATTTAACTTTCTTGTTTGTAATAATCGAAAAGCAAGTGCAGAGTAACTCACAATATGATCAATTTAGGCCATATTATTTACTTAAAGTATACAATGAAAACGTTCCCTTTCTTGGATTTATCACTTGTCCTGAAGAGTTAGTATAAAGTGCTCGTTGACATTGGGTCTGTGGGCAAAATGAAAATAATTGATACCTAATGATTGAGGTGTATGATGCAGCCAGGTGTATACTAGGCGACCAATCTTGATGCCTGTTCTAGATGGATTATAAATTAAACTAATACCTGTTTTCTGAACAAGCACGCTTCATTAGGGAAGTTACTCAGGTTATTCTGTTGAAATTATAAAAAGATGATTTTTATTGAGAGTATTACCTTTGATACTCTCAATGATTTGTATTGAGAGTATTACCTTTATGACATGCCAATAATTGCATATCAGACATGTTAATCTGCTGACTCCAGGAATGTCCACCAGAGCTCTTGCCCATGATTTGAATGTTCATTTCTCTACCATAAACCTTCTCCAAAGGCGTTCCAGAAAATTTGGCAGTACATCCAACCGGCCTCAAAACCGCAGACCATGTGTAACTACACGAGCCCAGGACCTTCATATCCAGCATCTTGACCTCCAAAATTGTCTGAGACCAGCCACCCGGACAGCTGTTGCAACAATCTGTTTGCATAAACAAAGAATTTCTGCAAAACTGTCATAAACCGTCTCAGGGAAGCTCATCTGCATGCTTGTAATACTCTGAGTCCATCCGAGTCTCAACCTTTCGTTTGTTGTCGTAACCAACTTGTGTGGGCAAATACTCACATTTGATGGCGTCTGGCACTTTGGAGAGATTTTCTCTTCACGGATGAATCCGAATTACACTGTACAGGACAGGTGGCAGACAGCGTGTGTTTGGCGTTGTGTGGGTGAGCGGTTAGCTGATGTCAACATTGTGGATCAAGTGGCTCGAGTGGCCCATGGTGGCGGTAGGGTTACGGGAATGTTGTGCCATTCATCCACGACCATCACCTCATGTTGCAGACAGTGGAGGCACAGCCCCACGTTGCAAGGAATTGTAGCTGACAAGGAATTGTCAGCTACAATTCCTTGAAGCTGAAAACATCCCAGTTCTTGCATGGCCAGCATACTCACCGGACAACCATTAAGCAGTTTGGGGTTCTCTGGATTGGCGTACACGACCGCGTGTTCCAGGTCCTGCCAATATCCAGCAACTTCATTTGTTATATATTTTTTAACTGACTGGTTTTCAGACCCACTCGGATGCCCCCAATAGAGTAAAAATGTTAGAGTGGCCTTTTATTGTGGCCAGCCTAAGGCACACCTGTGCAATAATCAGCATCTTGATATCATAGGCCACACCTGTGACGTGGATGGATTATCGCAGCAAAGGAGAAGTGCTCACTGACACAGATTTGTGAACAATATTTGAGAGAAATAAGCCTTTTGTTTACGTAGAAAAAGTCTTAGATTTTGAATTCAGCTCATGCAAAAAGGGGGCAAAAACAAAAGTGTTGCGTTTATAATTTTGTTTAGTATATTATGCGTTATTTTCATCATAGGCAACTGTATCACTCAAGTGATGATGTGCTACAGACAGCTAAACTGTCAAACTCACAGGTTTGGTCAGAGGATTCTTGCTCAATCTAATGAAGAATGGTGTCTTTGGTAAAGACATGTGTAAACTTCCAACATCCGGCACATCTGCGGACAGAAACAGACAAATATGATACATTATAATGCAATCTATAGTAGCAAGGGCACAAACTACAGCCTTAGAAATGTCCATAGATCCAACGCTCCTTTGCTATGTCAACACAGTGTCAACAATGATTAAAAATTCACAACAATGCAAGGGAAGTATTTACTACAGGACTAATGTATTGGATTACATGGCGGCTGTGGCTCAGTGGTAGAGCGGTTGCCTGCCAATCGGAAGGTTGGTGCTTCGATCCCTTGGCCCTGCAGTCCCATGTCGAAGTGTCCTTGGGCAAGACACTGAACCCCAAGTTGCCTCTAGTGCTGCGCATTGGAGTGTGAATGTGTGCGAGTGTTTATCAGATGAGCAGGTGGCACATGGTACGGCAGCCTCGGCCACAGTGTATGAATGTGTGGGATTGGTGAATGTATCCTGTATGATGTAAAAAGCGCTTTGAGTAGTCGTTAAGACTAGAAAAGCGCTATATAAATACAGCACATTTACATGGCCATGTTAAGGTAAAGTGAAAAAAATGTAATGTCCGCAACACTGCTCTAAACTCCCATATTTAATTCAAAGGCCTTGTTAAGGTAATGGTATATTTTCATTGTCTCTCGGGGTTAGATACAGCGGAGCTAATCATCGAATTACATCAAGACTAAAGTGCATTATTATTTTTACCTTTCTTAAACTGGCAAACAGCCCCATTGAATGAGGCACACTTGGCTAGACCCCAGTTCCCCAAAACAGGGTAAAAGATGCCACAATCCTCAGAGTCAAGGGGATTGAAGAACTCAAAGGAGAATGTTTGATTTGAAGAATTTCCATCCAGGAGAGAATCCAAGAACGAATTTTCAGTGAAGTTTCCTTGTGAAGAAAATGGTGAAGGTTATTCTTATTGTTGAAAACGAAAAATCAAGACTGAAAGTCATCTCAGCTACAGAGTGCATAATGCTACACTTCAGAAATCTTGCAAGAACAAAATCACAGCTTAGGATGTAATTCGAGGCCAGATAATCACAGGTTTCATTAGCCACAAGAGTCACAAGATATGCTATAATAACATAAAACTATACAGCACTATCATAACATGTTATATGTAATACATTTTAGATGTTCCTTACATTTATTTACCTTCAATATTTTTGTTTATTGTTGTTGTTGAGCTAAAACTCACACAAGTCAGTGGTCAGTATTCTGTAGTAGAGCTGTAACAATACACCGAACGCACGGTTCGGTTCATACCGCAATTTTTGAACCATGATTGGCTAAAAACCTAGATTCTTTTTTGGAATCGATCCAACACCAAAGATTCTTTTGTATCTTAAAATAATGTTTCCAAAATCATTTCAGTAGTTCATTAACTTGTTGGAATGAGACATCATAATATTGGTAACAATTCCTCTTCTAAGCTGTAAGGAGAATGAAGAGGAAAGTGCTTTGGTGCCTACTGTAAAGGTGCTGGTTGACAAGTAGCTTGCTAATGCTAATGTAATTCTTGGTAGGTAACATAAGACTACGACACAGTTCAAAATGCTCAGTTATTTTTAGTATGACTGTTTTGACCACGGTTAACAACTCTGGGATAACCCACAAATTCATCAGTTATGTTAACTGTATACATAGACGACTAATCTAATGGTAATTTAGCTAGCTAGCACACCCGTGTAATCTGGTCCACAGACACATCTATTCAACAGTCAGCCCCCAGCCAGCTAGCAAACATCCACGATCATTACAGCCCCGGCCCGGGGACACATCCACAGTCAGCCCAAAATAGGAATAAGGCACCAAAGGACAAATAGTCATTTAATGATGTGGTAGCATTGGAGCCAAATCTAGCCTAGATGGAGCCTCTTTTTGGGGGAAGGAGCCGGAACTTGTGCGGGAGGTGGAGCACTACCAGTTGGATCTGGTGAGGCTTACCTCTACCCACAGTCTCGGTTCTGGAACCATACTCCTGGATAGCGGACTCATTTCTACTCCGGACAGACTCTGGACAGACCTGGTAAGCCCAAACGAGTAGTGCGGGTAAATTGGGAATGTCTGGAGGAGGCCCTTGTCCGACAGACTTTCAACTCACAACCCTGGCAGAGCTTTTTGTGCATCCCTGTAGAGGCTGGGGGCATTGAACCTGAGTGGACAATGTTCAAAGTTTTCATTGCTAAAGCTGCGGTGGAGAGCTGTGGTCCTAGGGTCTTAGGTGCCTCAAGGAGCAGTAACCCACAAACACTGTGGTGGACACCTGTGGTCAGGGAAGCCATCCGACTGAAGAAGGAGTCGTTCCGGGATATGCTATCCCGGAGAGATCCAGAGGCAGTTGCTACGTATCGAAAGGCCCGAAGGCCTGCAGCCTCTGCCGTGAAAGAGGCAAAGTAGTGGGTGTGGGAGAAGTTCGGGAAGTCATGGAGAAGGACTTTCGGTCAGCACCAAGGTGCTTCTGGAAAACCGTTCACCACCTCAGGAGGGGGAAGTGGGGATCCAAGCTGTGTAAAGTAAGGATGGGACGTTGTCGACCTAAGCTGAGGAAGTAATAGGATGATGGAAGGAGCACTTTGGAGCAGTTGGTTGACACACCTCTTTAACATTGCGTGGAAGTCTGGGTCGGACCATAAGGAGTGGCAGACCGTGGTGGTGGTTCCCTTTTTCAAAAAAGGGGAGTGGTAATTACAGGGGTATCACACTGCTCAGCCTCCCTGGTAGTCTACTCCATGGTGCTGGAATAGTGGGTTCGGTCGGTAGGTGAACCTCGGGTTGAAGAGGAATAACGCGTATTCTGTCCTGGTCATGGAACAACGGATCAGATCTTCACTCTCATAAGGATCCTGAAGCGAGCCTTGGAGTATGCCCAACTGGTCTACATGTGTTTTGTGAATCTAGAGAAGGTTTTTGGCCGGGTCCACCAGGAGATACTGTACTGGAGGTGCTGGGGAATGGGGAAGAATTGGGTGAGGGGTCCCTTCTCAGGGCCATACGGTCTATGCATGACCAAAGCGAGAGCTGTGTCCGAGTACTCAGCAGTAGGTCGGACTCGTTTCAGGTGAGGGTTGGCCTCCGCCAGAGCTACACTTTGTCACCAGTACAGTTTGTAGTACTGTGGAGACACGTCTGGCAATGCAAGACTAGGATTAACCCTTGGTTAAAGTTATAAAACAATCATGGTCATTGTCATGGAATGATCTGTCACAGAAAAAAACGTTAGTTTATTTTTAGATAACAACCTTAGTGTGGTTGTTAGCATAAGGCTGAGAGGACACCAGGCACTATGTTGGTTAACATGCCCGAACTGAACAGTCAGTCCTCCAACAGCTACTGTACACATACCTCGACTGTGTCTGTACGTTAATTAATGGACGATAAGAGTTAAAATAAATACATTCCTACACTGTAACTGAAAATGACTAAAAGGAGTGCAAGTGCACTATCCTCTCTGCTGTTCAGTTCCAGGAGGTAGAGTTAGTGTTGTGGACTCTCATTGCTCATCGGGGAGCATGATGTCAGAAGGAGAGAAGTTTGTTTTGAAGGGTGGGATTCAGAGTGACGTGATACACAAAACATTTACAAGAACCATTAGGAGCCCTAGAGTTTGCCAATTGTAATTTGGTCAACATTTCCACCATTCACTTGAGGGGGAGAACGGAGAGCAAAAGAGACAGAGATGTCCTCTTTTCTTCTATCTCATTCAACTTCCAGTAGTGCATGCTGGAAAGGAAGTGGGTGGTTTGTTTGTGTGTGTGTGTGTGTGTGTGTGGTTTTTGTGTGTGTGTGTGTGTGTGTGTGTTTGTTTACTGCGTGTACGCAAGTTTGCCAAAGCATGCAACACATTCAGAAAGGATTTTGGATAGCCTGATCAAGCTTTTTGCTGATCCTAAATCGAGTCATTTAATATGGAGTATCTGCCAAAACCTAGCCCTAAAAGGAAGTTTATTGTCTTCTACATAATACAGCACACAATACACTTCACAATGCATGATAACTAGGGTTGTGTTGACCAGTCTACCTCTGCATTTACATAGCAGCCACTGCTTTCTATTTATTCCACTGGAAACTGCCAGATTATGTGCTTAAGAGAAGCTTCAAAATGAATTTGAAGGTGAAGTTAGCAAATATATTTATTATTGAAATGTGTGAATGTGAAAGGTCTTTTAGAACACTAAGGAATTGTAGCTATAGATCAGGACATTTCTTTTAGTTCCAGTAGTCTGACAGATTGGAACTTATTTCTTAAAATATGTTTTTAGATAACAGATTTAATTTGCTTTTTGAAGTAGGTTTTGTGACCTACTTTTATGTTACTGTGCACTTCACTGTAACTATTTTACAGTGAAGTGCTGTTGCTATTTCAATCATATTAGTTGAACAATGTTTTAGTGAGCTGATGTAAGAGAAGTACTTAAAGCATGCAATTCCAAGTATTTAAGACCAACATCTATTTAAAATGTTGTCATGATGTTGAAGATGATGAAAAAGAGTCAGAGCAGATTTGGGTCTAGTTCTATCTGAAATTAATTTCACAGCATTTATTTTACCCTGCTTGGAAAGCCAGATGGGTGGGGTTTACCACATCAGGCCAGCTCAAATCTTGGCATGTTACTGAAAAGAGTGTAGTCCAAAATGATTTTCAAATGGTCTCTATGTGATTGTTATTTCTGCATAGCAACCCCACCCTGCCGTCGTGCCAAACTATCTAAACAACATTTGACGTAATGCTTAACACTGGACCTTGCAGATTAATGAGTCTCTTCTGTATTTTATGGTTTAAATTATTTTTGTACTTCTCTCTACTTTCTGATTAAATTAGCTTTTGATTTTGGATAAAATCTGGATTGAGCATTCAGCTTCTTCCTGTCCTCATGCTGCATCCATTCAAAACAAATGTACCTTGACATGGGATGTCTCTCCATAGCTTCATAAGAGAGGACTCTATTTTCATGGCGGCTCCACTCCACTTGAACACCAGCCCCGAGGAAACTGGTGAACACTCCTTTTCCATGGCTGCTTCCACTGCTGTTCAGTACCCGGTCCCATATGTGCAGCTCTGTGATGCTCCCTGAGAATGACTCATCCTTCTTAAATGAACCCCCAAAGGTGTCCTGCTCCTGTCCAATGATGAAACGGCCATCAGAGCCAATGCTGTTAGAACCTAGGCCATCACCTCTAGATACCACAAGGCCATCAGTAAATAGTGCCCAGCGTCGACCATTCTGGTTCCAAGATATGCAAATCGAATGCCAGGAGTCGTCGCGGTCGAAGGCTTCTTGGTAAAGTCCATGAATGCCATGGACCAGCAGAGCAAGCTCCACACGTTTGCCCTGGATCAGATTCACGCGGAGCTGGAACTCATTAATATATGACTGGATGGCGTAAGAAAAGATGGTGGAAATTCCGAAGCAATTTGCATCAAAGCGGAGACGGGTGCAAACAGTCACAGAGTCCATGGAGGGGAACTTGTGCAGCAGAAGGGCATGCTTTCTGTCCGAGCGCCCGGTGAACTCCAGAATCAGGGTCTTAGAGGAACCTTTGGTTTCACCGCACACAGACAGAAGAAAGAGGCACTACTATGAAGGACAAAATCCTGGCAAAGCTCTCAGAAAAGATAGAACCTAATCATAAAATTCCACATTATGGTACTAATACTACTTTAAACATGTATTCACTTTGAGTAAGAGTTTTGTATGGCAGCATTGCCAGTCCCATTTCATATTCAATTACCCTTTTGTTGAGCCAGTGAGTAGGTGGAAAGGTGCCTTGAAAACAATGAGCACACTATTTAAAAATAAAGACATGTGAATATAAAGACAGCACATGGAACCTACTTTTCAGAGGTGTCATGACATTCCTGGCAATCCACACAGGCTGAGTGATGTTTAAAGATGTTAAAAAGCTGGTTAGCTCTTGCTTCTCCACTGGGTTGGAGACAGTGGCTAAGGTCCCAGAGCGCTGGTCACACACTTTCTCTGCCTTATTCCACTGCCGGCGATCAGGCACATACTCATAGTAGGACTCATCATATGTCAGTTTTGTAGTTTCCAGTGTAAAGGCTGATCAAAGAAGATTAGAAGCATTAGTAGAGTGACCCCCCCCCTCTCCTCCCCAGACAGTATTGGGGAGAAATCTGGCTGAAATGGCTAATAGTGTTTTGATTTGACTCTGAAATCCAAAGGACATTTGTATTCTGTTCAGATCATATCTGACTAGAGGTCCATAATATAACCAATGTATTGGCATGTGGGTTAAAGCGGTAAAGCAGCACCCCTGTTAAAATAACATGACTAATGGTCTCAAACACAAAAGTCTAATTTCCATCCGAATCTACTGAAAATTTAAATTGAATATTAAGTAAATTTTCAAAATTAAATGGGAATCAATGTGCATTTCCGTCTGCTATAGGAGTTGGGCGCATTAAGATATGCATGCAGTTGGTGGAGCTAACAATCTTTATTATTTTAACTTATGCCTGATGACTTGTAATACAGTACAATACAGTGTTGCGGGGCGAGTCAGTGTAACAGAGAAAATAATGGCATATTTTGCAAGAAGTATCAAAACTCGAAAGGTTTAAAACAGTAGCATATCACCTCAAAGGGGTGCGCCCACCACACAAACAGAACTGATTTCCACTTTTTTATGAGCAAAGAAATGAGCATACATGCATTAGCTATGATGTAAATATCCCATCCTTTTCTAGTTACCTATGACAGACCAGTGACATGCTGCTGAACATGGCCACTTGTCACACGCTGGCTAAGGGGGTTACATGCCAGGTCAGGCAGACGAGCTATTTGTTTTTGTTTTTTATTTAATTTAATTAAGTTTAATATTTGGATTATTTTTTTGCATTATCAAGTGACAGTGGACAGGCACGAAAGGGGGAGAGAGATGGGAGACGACACGCAACAAGGGGCCGCAGTTTGGATCCGAACCCAGGCCGCTGCAAGACTCAGCCAACATGGGGCGAACACTCCTACTGGGTGAGCTGGAGGCTGCCCCAGACTAGCTAGGTTAGCTACTTGTTGCTACTTGGTTCTACCGCCTAAAATGAAATGAGGAAAAGATAAATAGAAAGTGACTCACCTGATATATAGCTGTGGAAACAAACCTGAAACATAAGTTTAAGGTTACTGCTGGTATGAAGAAAGAAATATGTTGTTCTAATGAGGCAATATGCACAACAGGTGTCTTAATTAACACAGGCTAAATAACGTGTGTTTCCTCAGCCAAACACATACATACATACATACATGTGTGTGTATACACACACACACGTGTATATACATGTGTATACACACACACACACACACACACACATATATATATATATATACATATACATACATACATATATATATATACATACATACACACACACACACACATATATAC